>NW_016804657.1:4255048-4261047 GCF_001698545.2 Rhinopithecus bieti
TTTTTTTTTTTTTTTTTTTTTTTTGATGAGACTTTGTATTTTAAATTTGGTTTAAGCATGTTTTACTTTTTTTCTTTTTTTATATTTTCATTCTTTTATTGTTTTGTTGTTGTTGTTTTAAGCATACTTTTAATTGTTCATTGAAGCATTTTTATCTTAGCTGCTTTAAAATCCTTGTCAGATAATTCTGACATCTGTATCATCTCAGTGTTGTCACCTATTGTCCTTTTTTAAATTCAGTTTGAGATCTTCCTGGTTTTTGGTATAATAAGTGATTTTCAACTGAAATCTGGGTATTTTCACATTATTATGAAACTCTGAATCTTAGTTAAGCCTTCTTTTTTTGCTGGGGCTTTTTTTTTTTTTTTTTTTTTTTTTTTAACAGAGTCTTGCTCTGTCACTTAGGCTGGAGTGCAGTGGTGCGATCTCAGATCACTGCAACCTCCATCTCCTGGGTTCAAACAATTCTCATGCCTCAGCCTCCTGAGTAGCTGGGATTACAGGTGCACACCATCACGCCCAGCTAACTTTTGTGTTTTTAGTAGAGATAGGGTTTCACCATGTTGGCCAGGCTGGTCTCGAACTCCTGGCCTCAAGTGATCTGCCTGCCTCAGCCTCCCAAAGTGCTGGGATTACAAGCATGCATCACCACACCTGGCCCTTGCTGGGGCTTTTTGATACTCTCTAGTAAGGGAAATGGTAGGGGGTGCTTCCTCATTGCTGCCAGGTGGATCCTACCTCCACCAGGTTCCTCACTTAGCCTCTGTTGACACTCCAGGGGATGCACTGTTGGGAAGGCTCCTCACTTGTTCCCCACTGACACTGTGGTGGGAGTGGCCTCATTACCACCAGGTGACTGTGAAAGTCCTGACTCTCTACTAGGCCTCTTCTGACACCACTTCAATGGGAAAGCATTGTGGAGTCATGTTAATACCAGGTAGAAGCCCAGGTTCCTCACATTGTCTCCACTGACACTGTGATAGTGGTGGCCTCATTACCACTAATGATGGTGAAAGTGTTTAGTTTCCACTGGGCCTCTTCTGATTCTACATATGGTCTCCATTGACACTGCAGGATAGGGAGCCTCATTACAGGCCAGTGGGGATGAAAGTTCCAGCTCTCTACTTGCCCTTCTCTAACACCACCCAAGAAGGCGTATTGGACACATTATTATAGCCTTGTAAGGGTGGAAGTCTAGGCTCCCCACTCAGCCTTTGTTGGCATGGATGAGATTGGGTCAGCTTTTGCTTCAGTGTTGGCTACAGTAGAATGATTATTGTCTAATAATGTTCTGTCTTGACAGGCTGCCCATTTACTGGTTCTTTGGCTAGAGATAGAAGGCTTTTGTTGGGGCATCTTTTTTCTTTGCACTATTGGCATTTCTCAGTTGTTGGCATCTTAAGCACCAAGTTTAAATTATATGAGGCAAAGAAAACCGAGGGAGCTCACCACCATTTTGTTCCTCAAGTCTGGAGGGCCCTGACTAGTCTGCCTTCTTCTCTCCATCCCTCAGAGTTTTCTAGTGTTTGTTTTATGTATAATATCAAGGTTTTTTTTTTTTTTTTTTTTTTTTTTGAGACGGAGTCTCACTCTGTCGCCCAGGCTGGAGTGCAGTGGCCGGATCTCAGCTCACTGCAAGCTCCGCCTCCCGGGTTCACGCCATTCTCCTGCCTCAGCCTCCCAAGTAGCTGGGACTACAGGCGCCCACTACCTCGCCCGGCTAGTTTTTTGTATTTTTTTAGTAGAGACGGGGTTTCACCGTGTTAGCCACTAGTTGCACTTAGTGGAAGGAATAGGAAAAGTATCTCTACTAAATCTTTCTAGAAGCAGAAGTCCTCCATGGCTATCTTTAACCAGTTCCCCTTGTGAGGGGTTGAACTGTGTTCCTGTATCCCCATTTACTGGCTAAGGACCCACTCCAAACAACCCAGCTATCCAGAGCCATGGCACTGCTACTGGGCTAAATTTGAGTACTGACATTTCCTAGAACCTAAATAAAATATTAGCACAGTTACTCCAGCAACACATTAAGACAATATTCTTTTTTCAAGTAGACTTTATTCTAAGGGTATAAGGATGGTCGATAATCATATAATTATATGACTGCATTAAAAGGTCAAAGGAGGGAAAATCCATCTAATCACTCCATAATGCAAAAATATGCAATTGATAAGAATTCAACATGTTGGCCGGGCGCAGTGGCTCATGCCTGTAATCCCAGCACTTGGGGAGGCCGAGGTGGGCGGATAATCTGAGGTAAGGATTTCGAGGCCAGCCTGACCAACATGGAGAAACCCCATCTCTACTAAAAATACAAAATAAGCCAAGTGTGGTGGCACATGCCTATAGTCCCACCTACTAGGGAGGCCGAGACAGGAGAATCACTTGAACCCTGGAGGCGGAGGTTGCAGTGAGCTGATGTCACATATCACTTGAACCCAGGAGGCAGAGGTTACAGTGAGCCAAGATCATGCCACTGCACTCCATCCTGGGTGACAGAATGAGATTCTGTCTCCAAAAAAAAAAAAGAAATGTATATGTCACATGAAGGTAAGGCAGCAGTAATTTTGTCTTGTTAAGGTTTGTTCAGAATCTAACACTTTGTGGTTACACAGTATTTAACATCAATTTTTGTGATGAGATCAAAATAGCATATCCTAGAACTCTCAATATATTTTAATTGGCATTTGGCCAAATCATAATAGTTTTTATATCTTAGGCCTCCAGCTGAAAAACCTTTGGATATTCTAAAATATTCTCAAAACTTCAATGATTCAAGAAAGCAATCAACAGAGTGAAGAGACAACCTGTGCAATGGAAGAAAATTCTGCAAACTATACATCTGATAAGTATCCAACAGCATTGGATACTAACATAGCATAAGGACTCAACCCAACAACAAGAAAACAAATAACCTGATTTTAAAATGGACAAAGGACCTGAAAAGATTTCTCAAAAGAAAACATACAGATGGCCAACAGGCATATGAAAATATGTTCAACATCACTAATCATCAGGGAAATGCAAATTGAAACCACAGTGACCTGTCATCTGTCACTTGTTAGGATGGCTATTATCAAAAAGACAAGAGATAACAAAAGTTAGAATATGAAGAAAAGAGAACACTTGTACCCTGTTGATGGGAACATAAATTAGTACAGAAATTATGAAAAACCGGATGGAGATTCCTCAAAAAATTAAAAATAGAACTACTATATGATCCAGCAATTCAACTTCTGGATATATGTCTGAAGGAAATGAAGTCACTGTGTCAGAGAGATATCTGCACTCCCATGTTTATTGCAGCATTACTCACAATAGTCAAGACACAGAAACAACCTTGGTGTCCATCAGTAGATGAATGAATAAAGAAAATGTGGTATACATACACAATGGAGTACCATACAACCTTTAAAAAAGAAGGAAATCCTGTTATTTGTGACAACATGGATGAACATGAAAGACATGCTAACTGAAATAAGCCAGGCACAGAAAGACAAATACCACATTATCTCACTTATATGTGGAATCTTTTTTTTTTTTTAAGTGAAGCTCATAGAAGCAGAGTATAGAATAATGGTTACCAGGAGGCTGGGTGGAAGGTGGGGGGAGAGATGGGGTTGGGGAGATGTCAGTCAAAGTATACAAAATGTCAGTTAGACAGTAGGAATAAGTTCAAGCTGTACAATGTTGTACAACATGATGACTATAGTTAATAACAATGTATTGTATACTTCAAAATAGCTGAAAGTAAATTTTAAACATGGGAGCAGAATATATGCTTGCCCTTTTACTCCTATTGTTTCTAAATTTAGCTGAAAACTGTAAGCAGTAGGTTAATCAGAGATTAATTTTTTTAATAATTTTTTTTGAGACAGGGTCTCAATCTGTTGCCCAGGCAGGAGTGCAGTTGTGGGATCATGGCTCACTGCAGACTTGTCCTCCTGGGCTTATACAATCCTCCCAGCTCAGCCTCCTGAGTAGCTGGGACCACAGGCACAGGCCTGTGCCTGGCTACTATCTTTTTTTTTGTTTGAGACAGTTTCACTCTTGTTTCCCAGGCTGGAGTGCAATGGTGCAATATCGGCTCACTGCAACCTCCGCCTCCTGGGTTCAAGCGAGTCTCCTGCCTCAGCCTCCTGAGTAGCTGGGATTACAGGCACCTGCCACCATGTCCAGCTAATTTTTATATTTTTAGTAGAGACTAGGTTTTGCCACAGTGACCAGGCTGGTCTTGAACGCCTGATCTCAGGTGATCTGCCTGCCTCGTCCTCCCAAAGTGCTGAGATTACAGGTGTGAACCACCACACCCGGCCATTTTGAAAAATTTTTTTGTAGAGAAAATTGTTATGTTGCCGAGGCTGGTCTCAAACTCCTAGGCTCGAACCAATCCTCCCACCTTGGCCTTCCAAAGTGCTGGGATTACAGGCATGAACCATCTCGCCTAGCCAAGAGATTATTTTGAAATTTTTATTTCTCTTTAAGACAGGGTCTCACTTTGTTGCCCAGGCTGGAGTGCGGTGGTGGCATTTCAGCTCACTGTGACCTCCACCTCCCAGGTTCAAGCAATCCTCCTGCCTCAGCCTCTGGAGTAGCTAGGACTACAGGTATGCCCCACCACTCCTGGCTAAATTTTTTTTTTTTTTTTTTTTTGGAGATAGGGGTTCACCATGTTGGCCAGGCTGGTCTTGAACTCCTGACCTCAGGTGATCTGCCTGCCTCAACTTCCCAAAATGCTGGGATTACAGGCGCGAGCCACCGGACCTAGTGAGATTAATTTTTTAAGTCAAGTTACCTCAAATTAATTTGTTCTTTTCCACAGGAAATTTTCAGTGCAGCCCTATGCACATCTGAAGCTCTCAATTTAGTTGTGACAATGGATAAATCCTGCAACAAATCTGACATCCCTTGACCAAAAGCAAGTATGAAAATTTTTTTGACATCATATCTAGTTTAAATTTTACCTCTGTTCCAGAATGTTTATCTCTGATAACATCCATCTGTCTCTTAAATAGTTCTAATACAGCATTGTAGACCAGTTCATATTGTTCCTGAAGAGCATCACAACCCAGAACAAATGAAAACAAAAAGAAAAAAAATGGTGAACTGCAGGACCAGATTTTAGGAATATGAACACAAATCACATCCTAATATAGCAGACCCAAAAGGACAATCAGCATGTTATTAAACTTACTAATAATGCCTTATGCTTGCATAGTTCACTTCAGATTTCAAAGCACTTTTATGCTGCTGAAAAAGAAAATAGCTAAATATTTGATACACCTGTAACTAATGTACAAGAATCTTATGACTTGTTTCTTTTATGTTCTAACCCTACTTTCTTATCTTTCTCTCCATCATTCCTCTAATTCTGTTTCCCTTGCTCATATTTAAAAAAAAATGTATTTCATTCTAGATGGATTTTTTGTAAGCAACCTTCATCTTTTCTGGAAAAAAAGATAGTAGTTGGTGTATAGATAGGTAACTTCAATGTCTATGCTTTAATTTGGTCCTCTCAATTGCTCTATAAAGTAGATACACTATTATATCTATTTACAAACAGTTTATCCCAGGTCATTCAGAAGGAATTTCTAGGACTTGACTCAGAAACTTAATTTCCACACTCTTAGTTCAGTGCATTTAGATAAAGTTGCTAAAATTTTGTCCTAGTAAAGATACCAAAGAAAAGTAAACCACTAAATAAGGTTTGGAAATTTGTGGTTACAAAAGGATTTCACCATAGAGAAATGAGACCCCTACTATTACAAGGTTTATGAGTTATTACTACTCTGTTTTAGCCTGTACTTGCTCAAGCACTTAATTTTGAGCCTACTTTTTATCTGAGTTTTCCCTGACACTTTACACGTTTCTATACAAATAAGGAACAATTTTTTTCAAAGATAATTTTAGCAAGAAACAATGCAGAGTCTGTATCATCCAACACAGTCATTAGTATGCTCTTTAATTTTTTTTTTTTTTTTTTTTTTTTTTTTTTTTTT
>NW_016804657.1:4261351-4265826 GCF_001698545.2 Rhinopithecus bieti
TGTTTTTTTTTTTTTTTTTTTTTTTTTTTTTTTTTTTTTTTTTTTTTTTTTTTTTTTTTTTTTTTTTTTTTTTGAGACGTGGTCTCACCATGTTGCCCAGGCTGGAGTGCAGTGATGCAATTTCAACTTACTGCAGCCTCGACCTCCCAGGCTCAAGTGATGCTCCCACCTCAGTCTCCCAAATAAGTTGGGACTGCAGGCACCTGCCACTACACCCTGCTAATTTTTGTGTAGACAAGGTCTCACTATGTTGCCCAGGCTGGTTTTGAACTCCTGAGCTCAAGCGATCCACCTGCCTCAGCCTCCCAAAGTGTGGGGGTTATAGGCATAAGCCACCACATCTGGCTAATTTTTTTAAGAAAGAAAAATCAGGGCCAGGCACAGTGGCTCACACCTGTAATCCCAGCACTTTGGGAGGCTGAGGCAGGCGGATCACAAAGTCAGGAGTTCAAGACCAGCCTGGCCAGCATGGTGAAACTCCATCTCCACTACAAATACAAAAAATTAGCTGAGCATGGTGGCACGTGCCTGTAGTCACACCTACTCAAGAGGCTGAGGCAGGAGAATTGCTTGAACCTGGCAGGTGGAGGTTGCACTGAGCCGAGATCATGCCATTGCACTCCAGCCTGAGTGACAGGGTGAAAGTCCGTCTCAAAAAAAAAAAAAGAAAAGAAAAGAAAGAAAAATCAGACAGGAAGCTCTCATCTTGTTACAGTGCCATTTCCTGGTTAGAGTAGTGTCAGAAAAAAACAGCTACAACTGTTAAATTCAGTTAGTTGTTTGATAATGCCAAAATGTGAAGGCTTTTTCAGCTGTCTTCCAACTCTTAAAAGTAGGCCTGAAATGGAATTTGTTTTTGAAATGGAGTATGGTTTTATTAAATTAGTATTGCAATTTATGTAACTAGATTCCATACTTCTGGAATCTTTATGCATTTACATGGATCAGCCTTCTTTCAAGTCTGACAGCATTAAACCAGCTAATGTTTTCATTTCATATAAGCTTTCTCCCTCACAGGTTGAATATAGAAAACACCTACACTCAGCACATGAAAAGTTATTTTTTCCACCAGCTATTAGTGGAAAACCTGTGCAGGCCAGTTTTATATTATAATAGCTCTTTATTTTTTCCCTTTAATTAACAACTTCTAGACTAAAATATCTGAATTGCCATTGTCAGTGGTTTTATCTCTAACACTATTTGCATCTTCATTTCTAAGTGTCTTAAACACTTAAGGTCTTGCTATTTAAGTAGTTAAAAGTAGTTCTAACAGATGACACAAAAGTGCCTGTTAATAAACATCAATATACATTTGATGAATGAATGGGTCAATTCTAAATTCTATATTAAAAATGAATACCACTTAGAAAACTAAAACTGTTGGGTAAAACTATTGGTGTAGAAATGTGAGTGAAATTAATATTGTAGACAATGAGAGATTTGAGCTACGAGGAGAAGGGAAGAGCATTCCTAATGGAATGAACAAGTGTGGGCGTTCTGGGGTAGGTTAAAAGATTGTGATACATAAATATAGTGTGATTATTACATATATATATAATTTTTTTTTTTTTTTCGAGACAGTCTCACTCTGTTGCCCAGGCTGGAGTGCAGTTGTGTGATCTCGCCCACTGCAACCTCCACCTCGCAGGTTCAAGCAATTCTCCTGCCTCAGCCTCCTGAGTAGGTGGGATTGCAGGTGGCTGCCACCATGTCCAGCTAATTTTTGTATTTTCAGTAGAGACGAGGTTTCAGCATATTGGTCAGGCTAGTCTTGAACTCCTGACCTCAGGTGATCCACCCACATCAGCCTCCCAAAGGTGTGAGCCACCGTGCCCGGCCCAATTATGTTTTTTTAAAAAGTATGCATGCAGTAAGAATCAGGAGAAACTATAGAAAAGTAGTAATAGTGGCTATCTCTAGGTAATAGCAATATATTTTTTATTTTTATTTTTCAGTGTTTCCTAAAATGAGCACATAGACTGAATTCTCCATATTCTTGTTACCACATCCTGAGGTAGAAATTATAAATCCCTGATTTTCTATGCTTTCAGAGATGAATTTTATCACTACAAAATTTCAAGTGAACATGACCTAGCTATTTCAAGTTCACAAACCAAACAGTTTGTTGAATAATTTTACAACATCCTTTGTAAGGAAGTAAGTAATATTACATTGGTGTCTTAATATTTTCTGAACAGACAGTAAAATAAGGAATGAAAGGAATTTGACCCAGGACAAGGGATACAGGAAAAATATTGGGATATTCAGAGTTACAGAAAATGGCAATGGACTCTAGAGCATGTAATGGTAAATTGGTGTTACATCTGAGCAGTCAGCTGTTTTTGGATGCCTCACCATTAAACATAGAGATGGAGCAAGACTCAGACACACATTCTGATCCATTCACTACAGTTCATACCTGAGTTTGAACTAATGAAGGCCTCTGTGTCCGCATTTCCTGGATCAAACTGAAAACACTGAAGTTCTCAGGAATTATCTATCGAATTAAAGGGGAAAATATCTTATTCCTTTCAATGCTTTGTTAATAAATTATTGCTACTTTTTCATAGTCTTGTACTTCCATGGCATCTGCTCTTCTAACATGGGTTAATATCAGAAAAAATGATGCATTTTTAAAACAAATGAGGTTTCTTATCACTTGCAACATGAGTTAAAGCCTGGTATCTTCCCTAGAAAAGACTAAAGAAACTCTTCAGAATGATTTCACACAGTGTAACCAAATGTCTAAAACTATGGATATAATGAGGGACAAGATTCAGTAGATGCACAAGTATGAGAGTTGTATAAAATAAAAGAGGTTGGTAGATAGGTCTAAAGGCCATATTTCAAACTTCCTATTAGACATTAAAAAATGATTTATAGATTGGAATGCAAAGTATGATTGCAGTAAGTTGAGTCCATCTATTAAAGCAGTTTGGATAAAGGAAGGGTAACTATATAATTTAGGACAGTGGTCCTCAAACTTTATCATGCATCACAATCACCTGGACAGCTTGCTGGGCCCCCATCTCTAGAGATATGATTCAATTCAATGGGGCCCAGTAATTTGCCTTCACCTTAGGTTAGGTGCACCTAACTCCCTTGGGCTTCAACCCCTACATTATTGGAATCTCCAAAGATGGGAAAACAAACAGTAAAGGATATATAAATTACAGACTTTCTGGGAGTCTGAAAAAGTAGAAATAGAAATCTTTGACCTATTTTCAGTATTTCACAAGAACTAACAGAAATTATATGTCTACTAAAACAGCTGCACAAGCTAAGTGAAATACCTGGTTTCCTTGGGTTTTGTTTTTTGTTTTTGTTTTTGAGACGGAGTTTCGCTCTTGTTGCCCAGGCCAAGAGCAATGGCGCAATCTCGGCTCACTGCAGCCTGTCTCCCAGGTTCAAGTGATTCTCCTGCCTCAGCCTCCCGAGGAGCTGGGATAACAAGCATGCACCACCACACTCGGCTAATTTTGTATTTTTAGTAGAGATGGGGTTTCTCTATGTTGATCAGGCTGGTCTTGAAGTCCCGACCTCAGGTGATCCGCCCACCTCAGCCTCCCAAAGTGCTGAGATTACAGGCATGAGCCACCGCACCCGGCCAAGTTTCCTTCGTTTTGATTAGAATTGTCAACTCAGAATGGCAACAGTAGAACAGTGATAGCCAGTAAAAATATAATGTGAGTCACATATGTAATTTTAAATTTTCTTTTCTTTTTTATTTTTTGAGAAGGAGTTTCACTTTTGTTGCCTAAACTGGAGTACAATGGTCCGATCTTGGCTCACTGCAACCTCCACCTCCCAGGTTCAAGTGATTCTCCTCTCAGCCTCCGGAGTAGCTAGTATTACAGGCATGTGCCACCACACCTGGCTAATTTTGTATTTTTAGTAGAGACAGGGTTTCACCATGTTGGTCAGGCTGGTCTCGAACTCCTAAAGGTGATCAGCCTGCCTTGGCCTCCCAAAGTGCTGGGATTACAGGCATGAGCCACCACGCCCGGCTGAAAATTTCTTTCTTTTCTTTCTTTCTTTCTTTCTTTCTTTCTTTTTTTTTTTTTTTTTGTGAGACGGGGTCTCGCTCTGTCGCCCAGGCTGGAGTGCAGTGGCGCGATCTCGGCTCACTGCAAGCTCCACCTCCTGGGTTCACGCCATTCTCCTGCCTCAGCCTCCCGAGTAGCTGGGACTACAGGCGCCCGCCACCACGCCCAGCTAATTTTTTTGTATTTTAGTAGAGACGGGGTTTCACCGTGTTAGCCAGGATGGTCTCGATTTCCTGACCTCGTGATCCACCCACCTCAGCCTCCCAAAGTGCTGGGATTACAAGCATGAGCCCCGTGCCCAGTTTTTTTTTTTTTTTTTTTTTGAGACGAAGTCTCTCTCTGTCACCCAGGCTGGAGTACAGTGGCTCAGTCTCTGCTTACTGCAACCTCTACCTCCTGGGTTCAAGCGATTCTCCTGCCTCAGCCTCA
>NW_016804657.1:4266086-4289425 GCF_001698545.2 Rhinopithecus bieti
TTTTTTGAGACGAAGTCTCTCTCTGTCACCCAGGCTGGAGTACAGTGGCTCAGTCTCTGCTTACTGCAACCTCTACCTCCTGGGTTCAAGCGATTCTCCTGCCTCAGCCTCCTGAGTAGCTGGGATTATGGGCATGCACCACCATGCCTGGCTAATTTTTTTTGCTTTTTTTTTTGAGATGGAGTCTGGCTCTGACACCTAGGCTGGAGTGCAGTGGCATGATCTTGGCTCACTGCAAGCTCCGCCTCCCTGGTTCAAGCCATTCTCCCACCTCAGCCTCCTGAGTAGCTGGAACTACAGGCGCCCGCCACCACGCCCAGCTAATTTTTTTGTATTTTTAGTAGAGACAGGGTTTCACCGTGTTCGCCAGGATGGTCTCGATCTTCTGACCTCGTGATCCGCCTGCCTCGGCCTCCCAAAGTGCTGGGATTACAGGCGTGAGCCACCACGCCCAGCCTAAATTTTCAAACAGACACATTCAAAAATGAAAATAGGTGAAATTAATTTTAATAACATATCTTAGCCCAATATATATTACATTTCTAACAAGTTCTCAGGTGATGCTGATGCTTCTTGTCTGTGGACCACTCTTTAAGACCCACCTACCTGGGAACTAATTTAATCATCTGACAGAGTGGGTCTACAAGTACATTTTCTAGAAAAAATGAATCATGAAGATAGATGTTTTGAAAAACCAAACAATTACTAATATGAAAGCAGTAGAGTAAGAAAATGGGAAGTGCCTGCTGAGAGAAACTCACCCCATCTTTTAGCAACATCCATGTATAATCAATAGCACAAATAACACCAGTCCTTCCACAGCCAGCACTGAAATGAAAGATCACAGTAGCATGTATGCATGTATACCTAGAGAGAATGGACCACTGACAGTAGCTGGAAAATTTCACCAACAGATTTGAGGAAGAAGATGTCTGGGGACAATTAAACTTTCCAAACCCCACCATTTCCCAGAGCACATTTGTCATGCCACAGGTCCTAGGCAACATCTCAGAGCAAGAGTCTCTAGAGCTATACTACTAACCAGTAACATCAGAAAAACATGAATTTAATGCTTAGGTTGAATTTATTATCGTTTGTTTCTGCTATTAACCTTTCCCCCTTTCAATTACAGAGTCCTGGCTGGACGCTGACATTTGGTTCATTCTAGGTAGAAGGTTTATTATACATAGCATCATACCTGCAGTGAATGCATATGGGAACACTGTCATCCTCTTGGTAACAACGTACATCCCAGATGAGCTCAAGAATAGGGTCTATAGATGAAGGTACATCATGGTCTGGCCAATTCTTGTAATGAAACTGGTAGATAGTTCGAGTGTCCTATAAAAAATAGCCAGATGGGAGGGGAAGAGGGGCAAGGGCAGAAAAACTACCTATTAGGTACTATGCTCACTACCTGGGGTGATGCGATTATTCCGTGGCACACAGTATTCCCATGTAACAAACCTGCACATTTACGCCCTTATGTATTATTTCATAAAATTAAAGTTGAGGCTGGGTGTGGTGGTTTACACCTGTAATCCTAGCACTTTGGGAGGCCAAGGCAGGCAGATTACTTGAGGTCAGAAGTTCAAACCCATCCTGACCAACATAGGGAAACCCTGTCTCTACTAAAAATACAAAAATTAGCCAGGCATGGTGGTGCACACCTGTAGTCCCAGCTACTGGGGAGGCTGCAGCACAAGAGTTGCTTGGACCCAGGAGGCTCAGGTTGCAGTAAGCCGAGATTGCACCACTGCACACTCCACACTCCAGCCTGGGTGACAGAGCAAGACTCTGTCCCCTCCACCCCCCCAAAAAAGTTGAAATTATTTTTAAAATAGCCAGGATAATAAGACAACTGAAGGTTAGAACTCCACTTCATTATACCAAGACATCAGTCCGGCATACTAAGTTATATCTATATCCTTTTAGAAATTTATTCTGGTCTTTTCTCTATAAATCTCAGGTGACCAGATGCTTTCTGAAAACAATTAAAAGTGATTTCAGGTCACTTTTGACCCCATCTGCCCCATTCACAAGAGGAAATAGCTGGATATGAAAATAGTTCAAAACAGTGTTTCCCAACTGGTATGCCTCAAATGTGTCACAATCATGCTGATATATTAAATCTCTTTGCCTTAGAGAAGCTAGGCAGGGCCTAGGGCAGCCTAAGCTCTCAAACTGGTCCCCAGTCTCTATGCACTGTTCAGCTTCTGTTCACCCTACAAATATTATCATTTTATATATGTGTCATGGTAGAGAATAGATTGAAGACGTATTATACCAATGGTTTCTTCTTTTTTTCTTCTTCTTTGAGACAAGGTGTTGCTCTGTCACCCAGGCTGCAGTGCAGTGGCACAATCCCGGTTCACTGCAACCTCCACCTCCAGGGCTCAAATGATTTCTCCTGCCTAAGCCTCCTGACTAGCTGGAACCACAGGCATGCACCACCACACCCAGCTAAATTTTTTGTGTTTTTAGTAGAGACAGGTTTTTGCCATGTTGGCCAGACTCAAAATTCTCTTGAATATGAAGACTCATTCATGACATCAAAGACCCTACCACTCCCCATTGTCTTATGCCCAGCCTGAGCTACACACATCTATATTTACTTGCCTGATCTCTATAGGCTTTTGACAAACTCAAAAGCCTTAGAGTTTTTATACTTACACTATTGAACTTAACTTTTAGAGTCCTGATTATATAATCAGATTTCCTTTTTTCAGCTTCCTAAAAAGAAAAAGAAGACTAAAATATTAGTGATTGCAAAGACAAGCTCACTATAAGGTAGACCCTGGAGGCTTTACTCAGACATGAGAACAGACATTACACTTACGCAGGATATAGAGAAAGGGCCAAATTCCAGCTGCATCTCTCCTGGCTCAGCCCAGTAGCGCTCACACTTTTTCTGTTGCACAAAGCAGAATGCAGTGATTTCCCTCCATGTATCCTAGTCTCTTCGGGGGAATAAAACCCACTCCCTCATCTGGAAGCAAATTCAGCTCTGTCCTTCACCTTAGGTTAGGTGCATCTAATCCCCTTGGGCTTCAACCCCTACATTATTAGAATCTCCAAAGATGGGAAAACAAACATTAAAGGATATATAAATTACAGACTTCCTGGGAGTCTGAAAAAGTAGAAATAGAAATCTTTGACCTATTTTCAGTATTTCACAACAACTAACAGAAATTATATGTCTACTAAAACAGCTGCACAAGCTAAGTGAAATACCTAGTTTCCTTGGTTTTGATTAGAATTGCCAACTCAGAATGGCAACAGTAGAACACTGATATCCGGTAAAAATATAATGTGAGCCACAAATGTAATTTTAAATTTTCAAATAGACACATTAAAAAATGAAAAGAGGTGAAATTAATTTTAATAACATATCTTAGCCCAATATATCAAAACATTTTGACATGTAACCAATATAAAATAATTATCAGATATTTGGCATTTTTTACTAAGTCTTCAAAATCCAGTGTGTATTTTATATTTATAGCTAATCTCAATTATGATGCCAAATTTTGGAAGTATTTTATTTCCATTTAGATTTAATAAAACTTACATCTGAAAAATTTTCACATATTCAAACAGCTTTCTGATAGCTGAATTGCATGTCAGTTTTTAAGTTTAAATCAATTAAAATAATTGAGTTCCCCAGTCACATTAACCATATTTTAAATGCTCAATAGCTGTATGTGTCTGGTGGATGCAATATGGGACAGCACAGGATTAAAAGCTCCGGCTGGCAGTTAAAGATATCTGATTAATAGAAATGGGCAAGTGATTTGTTCATCTTAAAAGCGTATTTTGTTTTTAACTTTAAAACATAGGGTCCACTGAGAAAACAAATAAATAGGATTCTTATGAGGAAAAAAAAAATCCCCTGAGAATCACGTGGCATTGCAAAACTAAAAACTAAAAAGATGACATAAGTTTTATCTAGGCACCCTTAGGTAAGTTCTGCTGCCAATTTCACCCTCCTTTTTCTTCTTTCCTTTGTTTGTAGGTCAGCAGGTACTAGTAAGTAACTTACCTTTCCCATTTCATACTCCATGCATGCCATAACAATGATCTGGGGAATGAAATAGATAGAAACGTAAACATTCATATATAGTTAGAAAGAGCAGTTAATACATGGATTCCAGAGTCAGAAAGTATTAACCATTCTTTTTTCTTTTCGTTGGTTTTTTTTTTTTTTTTTTTAACCAAAAAAGAAATCCTGGTAACTTATAAAACATTGCTCTTACTCTTCCTTCATTCTGACAATACTTCTCCTTTCTCTGTTCAAACCAGTAATCTTGTTACCAAATGAGCCTGTCAAGGTAAGAACTTTCTAATTTTAAATGTATTTTATTATTTTAAAACTTATTCATTTATTTTTGAGACAGGGTCTCATTCTGGACACCCAGGCTGGAGTGCTGTGGCATAATCTCAGCTCACTGCAGTCTCAACCTCATGGGCACAAGCGATCCTCCCACATCAGCTTCCTGAGTAGCCAGGACTATAGGCACACACCACCAATCGCAGCTAATTTTTGTATTTTTTGTAGAGACAGAGTTTTGCCATGTTGCCCAGGCTGGTCTAGAACCCCTGGGCTCAAGCTATCCACCCCTCTTGGCCTCCCAGAGTATACCTGGCTGAGAATTTTCATTTCCTTAGACAAGAATGGCATTGTGATTCTGACTAAAAGAGGCCTGAACCCTGAAGTTCCACTGACCAATTTTTTAAAGGCACTGTTTTTAATAAAGTAGAGAATAAAGTAACAGAAACAACACTATACTTACAAGGACACTGTATTCCCAAATCATCCTCCAGAAGTCCAGGAGGGTTGTAGATAAAGGACCCTGGGTGGCAATATAAGCCTTGGGTCCATAAACTCCCTAAAGGGGAACAGAAATTACATGGGGTGACTACAAATAATACCCTGTTCTCACCTAGTCCTCCCCTTCCCCCTTTTTTTTTTTTTTTGAGACGGTCTCACTGTGTTACTCAGGCTGGGGTGTAATCCCCTTACTGAGCCTCTCCAGTAGCTGGGACTACAAGCACATGCCACCAGACCTGGCTAATTTTTTAACTTTTTGTTGAGATGGGATCTCATATGTTGCCCAGGCTGGTCTCAAATTCCTGGGTTCAGGTGATCCTCCCGCGTCAGCCTCCCAAAGTGCTGGGATTACAGGCATGAGCCACTAAGTCCAGCCAGCCCTCCCCTTTTTTTAGGTATCTAGAGAAATGTGGACTGCTTTTATTTTCTTTCTTTCTTTTTTCTTTTTTGTAGATGGGAGTCTGGCTCTTGTCGCCCAGGCTGGAGTGCAGTGGCCTGATCTCAGCTCACTGCAACCTCCACCTCCCAGGTTCAAGCAATTCTCCTGCCTCAGCCTCCTGAGTAGCTGGGACTACAGGCGCACACCACCACACCTGGCTAATTTGTGTACTTTTAGTAGAGACAGGGTTTCACCATGCTGGCCAGGCTGGTCTTGAAACCCTGACCTCTGGTGATCTGCCCACCTCGGCCTCCCAAAGTGCTAGGATTACAGGCGTGAGCCACTGCGCCCAGCTATTTTCTTTCACTGTACCTTAATGAAGTTGGCATTGATGTAGCTGGAATCCTCATCAGAGGTTATCAGGGATAGTTCTACCCGGCTATAATCATCTATAATACAAAAGACAGACATAGTATAATTAAGAGAGCTTAGTCAGCAGATTTAAGTCAGGGCCTAACACTGTGAATAGTGTATGTTCATGAGTGAACAAGTGAATGAATGAATGAATGAATATTCTTTTGCAGTCATAAATAGTACAAACTAAGTTGTCAATACCATGTTCCAAGATCAGGATCAGTAAGCAGTGGGTACAAAGAGATAGTAATGATTGAGTTTGGGAGAAAGTATGAGTTTATAGAGAGAAATGGAACTTACAGGGCAAAATATCCTTATATCTGTTTTTCTTGATATTCTTGGGCTTCTCAGCCACAGTTGTAGGATAGGTTTTGTCTGCTTTGTACTTGGTAGATTGCCTTTTCAGCTTCTGTAATAAGATTCCAAGAATAATTAATCTTCATAGAGAAATGAGGTAAGAAGCTATCTCTAAAGAGCTTTCCTTTTCCACTGACAAAACATTCTACCTCAACCCTTTTATTATTTTCTGGTTCTGACTCCATTCAGGACAGAGCTGCAGAGCATAAGGAGACCTGAGTTCAGTGACATTTGGGGAAGTGAAAAGATCACACTTACTGCAGCTGAGCCATAGATAGCGTGAACTTAAAGGTGAAAGTTGTGAATATTTTAAGAACCAAATATCTTCTGGAAGCAAGCTATATGCTCCACCCAACAGGCAGATATTAAAAGCTTAATTTACTTTCTTCATAACTGCTTTTTAGTTAAATGGTCAACTGGAAAATTATTAAGTTCCATTAGTCTTTTTACTTCATATCATTTTTTTTTTCTAAGTGGAAGTGGAGCTTAAGCTGAATAAAATCTGTCTGTATCTAGCACAATTTCAAAGATTTCAGTTCCAAAAGCAGTCACTTTTTTTTTTGAAATAGAGTTTCACTCTGTCACCCAGGCTGGAGTACAGTGGCTTGATCACAGCTCAATGCAGCCTCAACTTTCTGGGCTCAGGTGATTCTCCAACCTCAGTCTCACCTCCCACCTCAGCCTTACCTCCTGAAAGCTGGGACCACAGGCGCGAGCATCACACCCGAATAGTTCTCGTATTTTCAGTAGAGAAGGGATTTTACCATGTTGCCTAAGCTGGTCTCAAACTCGTGGGCTCAAGCAATCCACCTTCCTTGGCCTCACATAACTTTTATTACAATATATTATCATAATTGTTCTATTGTATTACTAGCTATTATTGCTAATCTCTTGTTGTGCCTAATTTAGAAATTGACCTTAATTATAGATATGTATGTATAGGTAAAAACAACATAGTATGCATAGGATTTGGTACTATCTGCAGTTTCAGGCATCTACTGTAGGTCTTCAAACACATCCTCTGTAGAGAGAGCCTACTGTAATTTGAATTCCTCTAGATTTTCAGAACTGGATTTGAGAGGAGAGATACTGAACTGATATCTTTTTGTTTGTTTGTTTGTTTGTTTGTTTGTTTGTTTTACTTTGAACCCCAAGAAGCTATTGAACTATCTTTATACCATATTTTTACTTCAAGATGGATATGGATACAAGTGGACTAATTTGGGAATTTAAGGACACATGAAAGACTATGCTGAATTTCAGCTGAAGTTACACCAATTTTTCAAATCTCCCTGTTCTTTAGCAACCCCAGAATGATCATTTTCAGGTTGCTGTTGATCCCAAGGCTGCTGAAAACATCTCAAGTCCCAGAACAGTTTCTTCTAGGAATCTCCAGAACTAAGCTCAGTGCATACTCCTTGTTATACTGCTTTTATTTATTTTTGTTTTATTTTGCTTTTGGAGTGCTTTCTAGGGAGAATGCTATATACAAACCCCTTTGCATAAGATATGCTTCAATTAATTTGGCAAAATGTTATAGATAAAGGTGATGGATGTGTGTGTATGTGTCCTATATTTGTTTAGCTGCCTTCACTGCCACCTTCAACAATGAGGCAGAATGGCTTTTATTTGTCCTACTCCTTTTCTCCCCCTGGAGTAATCTAGCTGGATGACAAAGGGAGACACTCTTAGCAAAACATCACACAGGAAATGCCTACAGAATAATTCATTTGTAATGTATGAAAGATTTGGTTTTTTTCCTTCAAACATCTTAAGGTCATACCACTGTGAAGGCTTCCTTTTTCTTTCTGAATTTTTTTTTTTTTTTTTTTTTTTTTTTTTAGACAGTGTCTCGCTCTATTGCCCAGGCTAGCGTGCAATGGCATGGTCTCAGTTCACTGCAACCTCTGCGGCACAGGTTCAAGCAATTCTCGTGCCTCAGCCTCCCAAGTAGCTGGGATCACAGGTGCCTGCCACCACACCTGGCCAATTTTTTGTATTTTTAGTAGAGACACGGTTTCACCATGTTGGCCAGGGTGGTCTCGATCTCCTGACCTCGTGATCTGCCTGCCTTGGCCTCCCAAAGTGCTGGGATTAAAGGCATGAGCCACCGCGTCCAGTCAATTTTCTTTTGTATTTTTAGTAGAGATAGGGTTTCGCCATGTTGGTCAGGCTGGTCTTGAGCTCCTGACCTCAAGTGATCCCCCCACCTCGGCCTCCCAGAGTGCTGGAATTACAGGCGTGAGCCACCGCACCTGGCAGGTTTCATTTTTCTCTTCCACCTCTCTTCCTACCAGACACCTGGGATCCAATACCCCAACAAAGAACACATTAGGGCAGAATTAGGGCAGAAGAAGTGATAAACTATACCAGAAAAGGAGGAACTCTGAGAGTAGAAAGCAAAAGGGTATAAAAGAGGAAGCAGGGTCATGGGGATGGGTTTAAGTTTGGGAAGAAAAGATATGAGATCTAAAGGGTGAAGTTATTTCTCTGCCAAGTACAAGGTAGGGGGTGTGAGTTCCCTAGAAGAGGTACCATCAAGAGAAGTCAGGGGAATAGTTGGCAAGAGGATAAAGTGAAGAGGCTGGGTGTGGTGGCTCACACCTGTAATCCCAGCACTTTTAGAGGCCAAGGCAGGCACATCACTAGGTTAGGAGTTTGAAATCAGCCTGACCAACATAGTGAAACCCTATCTCTACTAAAAATACAAAAAAAAAAAAAAAAAAAAAAAAATTAGCTGGGCATGGTGGCTGACCCCTGTAATCCCAGCTACTCAGGAGGCTAAGGCAAGGAGAATCACTTGAACCTGGGAGGAAGAGATTGCAGTAAGCAGAGATCATGCCACTGCACTCCAGCCTGGGTGACAGTGTGAGACTCCGTCTCAAAAAAAATAAAAATAAAAAAGAGAATAAAGTGAAGAGAGAGCTCAGCATCCCTTGTGGGCCCTGAAATAGGGTGGAATGTGTGAGAAACCAGATTCTGTGTGTGCTTGATAAGCTAATAGTAAGTTCATTTGGTTTGTAGATGATACTACCCCTTTCGTTTCAAGAAAGGAGAGGAGAATAGGGATCCTGGCCAGTATCACAAGGAGTACTAGATTCTAGAAATTCGGATTGAGTCATTTGCATGTTATTCTCATAGACGAGTAAATAAAATAAAGTCACTCCCAAAAGAGAACAGAAAGTAAAACAAAGTATAAGACCACGGTATCTTTGCCTTGAAGGACTACATTATTGGATAGAAGACATAGCATTTTAGAGACATTTTAGAGAGAGGAAAATCAAACTTGGCCCTCCTGTGCTAGGTGGGAGAACACAAAGTTTGGCTGTCTCCAGAACTTTGCAAGGTAGTTCCTCCGTGCCTTGCAAATATAGGTCAGTATTATCCCAAGCCTCCATCAGGACAGAAAAAGCGCGAGTGGTAAGGAATGGCATTAGGAGTTCAGGCCTCTAAATCCAGTAATCAGAACTACCAACAGGAATGGAGGACAAGACTGAAATGTCTGAGCATGCAATGCAATCATCTTCAACAAGATCGACAAACTTATCGAGGTTAGTTTCCAGTGCAATAGTGGGGCAAATGGGTAGGTGGGTAGGCAATAGCTAAATTGGGGTGAGTAAACCAAGAGGTTCAACTTTAGATACATAAAATATGAGAAAATTGCAAGAAATGTGTGTGTTTGTTGGTTGGTTGGTTTGTTTTTGAGACAGAGTCTTGCCTTATCGCCCAGCAGAGTGCAGTGGCACAATCTTGGCTCACCACGACCTCTGCCTCCCAGGTTCAAGTGATCCTCCTGCCTCAGCCTCCTCAGTAGCTGGGATTACAGGCACCTGCCACCATGCCCAGCTAATTTTTGTATTTTTTTTAGAGATGGGGTTTTACCACGTTGGCCAGGCTGGACTTGAACTCTTGACCTCAAGTGATCCGGCTGCCTCAGCCTCCCAAAGTGCAGGGATTACAGGCATGAGCCGCTGTGCTTAGCCAAGAAATGTGCTTTAAGTGTCTTGTGAGTAAATGAAAATATAGGACTAGATGGTCCCTAGTGAGAGACTAGAGATGGAGTTAGAGAAGTCAGCTTCAGAGGTGATGTGATACATTTATTCTGGTGGTGGCATTTTTAAAAATTGCACATCAATGTGCACAAAGGTCAAGAAATGCCGATAGATATGTTCAAGTGATAGGCTGATTCGCAGGAATGAGTAGTGTCAATTCATAGATGTTTGGGCACTTGCTCTGTAGGATGTACCATGTTGATAACTGTTTGGTTAGTATCATTACTGTAACACATACAGAACCAGGATGTATCTATGTCTCCTTTATAGAACCAAGATGTAACCAGAGCTTTGATCTGTCTCTGGTCTTCTATTGAGTCTCCAGAAGTTGCTATAGTACCAGTCTGACTTCTAGTATATTTTTAACCATTAACACTTAAACCTGGCCTTCAGAACTAGTTATCTTCTTTCTATTGGGATTCAGTGAATCGTTCATATTTAATAAATGCCTTTTTTTTAAGATGGGGTCTCACTCTGTCATCCAGGCTAGAGTGCAGTGGCGTGATCTCGGCTCACTGCAACTTCGCCTGCAGTGAATCACTTGTGGTAAGCCAAGATCGTGCCATTCATTGCACTCTGGTCTGGGCAAAAAGAGCAAAACTCCATCTCAAAAAAACAAACAAAAAGAAAAAAACTGAAATTGTGGTAAGTGCTATGAAAAATCACATATGGTGCTAATAAGAACTTATAATAGAAGATTTGATCTATTCAAAGAGGTCCAGAAAGCTTTCTCTGGCCAGGTGTGGTGGCTCATGGTTGTAATCTCAGCACTTTGGGAGGCTGAGGCTGGAGGATCACTTGAGTCCAGGAAGTCAAGTCTGCAGTGAGCTGTGATCAAGCCACGGCACTCCAGCCTGGGTGACAGAGCAAGAGCAAGACGCCCTGTCTCCAAAAACAAAAAAAAAAAAAAAAAGAAAGAAGAAAAGAAAAGAAAGCTTTCTCTGAAGAAGTGACCACCAAATTGAGATCTAAAGAATTATTAGTTGGGCATGGTGGCTCACACCTGTAATCTCAACACTTCGGGAGGCTGAGATGGGAACCCCAGAGGTTGAGGCTGCAATGAGCCATGATCACACCACTGGACTCCAGCCTAGATGACCAAGTGAGGCCCTGTCTCAAAAAAAAAAAAAAAAAAAAAAAAAAAAAAAAAAAAAAAAAGACCAGGCACTGTGGCTCACTCCTATAATCCCAGCACTTTGGGAGGCCAAGGTGGGCAGATCATGAGGTCGGGAGATCGAGAGACCATCCTGGCTAACACGGTGAAACCTTATCTATACTGAAAATACAAAAAATCAGCCAGGCATGGTGGCATGCACCTGTAGTCCCAGCTACTCAGGAGGCTGAAGCAGGAGAATCACTTGAACCCAGGAAGCAGAGGTTGCAGTGAGCAGAGATCGCGCCACTGCACTCCAGCCTGGGAGACAGAGCAAGACTCCATCTCAAAAAAATAAAATAAAGTAAAATAAAATTACTAAATGTTATCTAGGTAAAGAGGAGTGTGAGGAATGTTCAAGGCAGAGGTAACAACATGTGTGCAAGGCCCTGTGGCAGAGGAAGCATGGCAAGGACAAGAAAATGAGCATGCTATAAGAAACCGGAGAGACACTGTGTAGGATATTGGTAGCCATTTTCAAAGGTTCTTTGGGAGGTACATGAAGCTCTATTTGTGAAGCACTTTTAGCACAGAGTCTGGAACACAGTTCTATGGATTAGCTGTTGTGACTGTGGAAAGTAGACGAACAGAAAACGTATATAAGGAAATGCAGATTTAAAATAATCATGGAACATTTTCAGGCTCAGAAATCAAATGAGTGAAATTAACATAATAAAGTACTATTTTATGCTAGTTATATCAGAAAAAAAATCATGATTTTTACCTGATACAGTTTAAGTAAAGAGGTTAAGAGGCGTTGAAAAAAAACAGACTGGTTTCAAATCTGGGTTTTGCCATTTCATGGGTAAAATGAACATAATATTTTCCTCTTGGGGTTGTTGTAATGATTAAATGAGATCATATATGGTAAAGCACTTCGCAGATTGCCTAATACATAGTAAGTAGGCAAAATTTTTTCATCTTTTATTCTCTTTTATATTTATTAAGTCTAGCAGAGTGGTAGAGAAGATGATAAATTCACAGATTGCAAATTAGAAAAACTCCTTTGGAAATACATTTGGTAATACTTAACCAATTAGATGCTAATAGTCTTTGACCCAGTAATAACATTTTTGGGGATCTAGCCTAAGGATTAATCCAAAAGAAGGGAAAACTACATGGAAAATATATTTATATTAGTGTTAGCAATAATCTTTAAAAATTAGAAATAACTCAAATGTCTAATAATGGAGAAATAATTAAATTATTTGGATATTACTATGTCTCAGGAAGTTTATATACTTATTATCTTCACAGCTGTTCTTCAAAATGAATATTATTCCCAGTAATTATTTGATTACTGACTTAATCAAAGGTCACACAGCTAATCATGGGCATAACCTAAATTCAAAGCAAGATTTATATGACTCTGAAGTTTTTATGACTTCAGATGATAAAGCAAGACTACCTGAACTTGAAATTCAATTCCACCACTTACTAGCTACGTGACCCTGAGCAAGTTAATTAACCTCTCTGTTTGTTTCCTCACCTATAAAATGGAAATGAAAACAGTACCTTCCTCAATGGAGTAAATGAGTTGATATATGAGTATTTAGAACAGTGTCTATAAGAGGTATAGAAGCATTCTCTATTATGATTATTATTCTTTCATTATAAAAACCCGATGCACAGACCGGGTGCAGTGGCTCACACCTGTAATCCCAGTACTTTGGGAGGCCAAGGCCGGCAGATCACGAGGTCAAGAGATCAAGACCATCCTGGCCAACATGATGAAACTCCGTCTCTACTAAAAATACAAAAATTAGCTGGGTGTGGTGGTGCACTCCTGTAGTCCCAGCTACTCGAGAGACTGAGGCAGGAAAATAGCTTGAACCCGGGAGGAGGAGGTTGCAGTGAGCCGAGATCACGGCACTGCACTCCAGCCTGGTGACAGAGTAAGACTCTTCTCAAAAAACAACAACAACAACAAAAACCCACATGGACAAATACATGTCCGTGTGATGATGCTGCATCATCAACCATTAAAAATTATGTACATTTTAATCAGCCTGATAATTTTGGTATAATAGTAAGTGAAAATATGAGAATACAAAATTGTACCTATGCTATAATTACCATAATATAAAAAATTATATAAATGGACAAGAACTAGAAGATCCACACAAAAAAGCTGTTGTTGGTTTTCATGTGTGTGTTTATGACAGGGTCCCACTTTGTCACCCTGGCTGGAGTGCAGTGGTGCAGTCTCAGCTCACTACAACCTCCACCTCCTGTGGTCAAGCGATCCTCCCACTTCAGCCTCCAAGGTAGCTGGGACTACAGGCATGTACCACCACGTCTGGCTAATTTTTTATATTTAGTAGAGACGGGTTTCACCATGTTGCCCAGGCTGTTCTCAAACTCCCAGACTCAAGCCATCTGCTCGCCTCAAAGTGCTGGGATTACAGGCACGAGCCACCTCACCTGGCCAAGATCCACAAAAAAAGTTTTGATTTGTTAGAATGTTGGTACTATGGTGAGTTTACTTTCTTTTAACTTTCAATAACATTGTTTTGTAAGAATAACAATAATAAGGAATGTTTGAAAGTACCTTTAGAAATTTCAACAGTATAGTTGCATCCTGCTGTTTCTGCTGTGTAGAAGCTATACTAACTATGCACTGTGCACTTACCCTAAAACAAGGCCCTTTGAGAGACTCAGTGTCATTGAATGAAGTAGAACACTATTGGGTAAGGATTAATTTCACAGCTCTGGAATAAGACAGATCTGAGTTAAATTTCATCCCTATGGCTGAACAGCTGAGTGAGCTTAGGCCAATTATTTAACTTTTCAGAGCTTCAGTTTCCTCATTTGTAAGTCAGAAATCACAGTTGTAGCTATTTCACAGGGTTTTCTTAAGGAATAGTAAATAAGAAAATGAATGTTGATGTTTCCTTGACCATCCTACCCAGATTCTCACAATTATATTAAATATTTAATATACTAATTAGTTGTTTAATGTCTGCCTCTGTAAGACATATCTATTGTCTTACAAAATAAGCTCCACAAAAGCATGGAGTATTGCATTGCATTCCTAGCATCTAGGGCATTACTTTGCACACAATAAGCACTCAATGAATGTTTATATGAATGTATAAAAACCTTAGATGGGTGGTCAGTGGTAGCTTCAACTACAGAAAAGTTACTGAATTTAGTCCTGGCACAGGGAAAAGACCTAAGCAGCATAGCATTGGCTTCAGCTGTCATAACAGGACTGCCACATCGAATTATGAATACAGTCCTCTCACAGTATCTGTGGGGGACTGGTTCTAGGACTACCCCTTCAAGATACCAAAATCTATGGATGCTCAAGTCCCTCATATAAAATGGCATAGTATTTACACATACTGTACACGTCCTCTTGTATATTTTAAATCATCTCTAGATTACTTGTAATACCTAATACAATGTAAATGCTAGATAAATTGTTATTATGCTTTACTTTTATTTTTTGTTGTGTTATTTTGGTATTTTTTTCAAATATTTTTGATCCGTAGTTGGTTGAATCCAAGGATGTAGAACTTGGGGATACAGAGGGCCATCTGTATTGTTCTCTGTACAAAGATGTCTGGCCAAGAAGGAAGTGGAGACTGAAATCTGAACCATGGACCTGGGGAGAGGGTAAAGGGGTTGGGATGCACAGGGAATCTACCTGGAAATAGATATGCATTTTGATAGTTCCCCTAAAGGTACCACCAGTTAAGTGAACAGTGGCCTTGTGTCACAGAATTGGTCCTCCAACCTCAGAAACATAAAATCCTGGGAGAATACATTAAGGGCTTAAGATGGGACATGGAACATGACCAGATGGAAAGCCCTCCAATTTAGTGGCAGTATTTTCCTTGTCCAAGCAAGCAATGTAGCCTCATTCACCACTCTACTCCCCCAAAGCTCTCTCTCTGGTGTCTCATCTGAAACCTTTAGATGAAGCTGAGAGGAAGACTATTTTTCCACTGGAGGACATGAGTCAGTGAACAGTGAGGTTACACTTAATCACCACCCAAAAACAAGGTCCTTAAAATCAGGAGCTAGAAAAGCAAGGAAGTGATTAATATAAAAGTCAGCATAGTGATTATCCCTTGGCCAGGGTAGGACAGGACAGGGTGGAATGCGGGTAGGGGACCTGATGGGGCAGGAGTCTTCGGGGGTCTGACAGTTTCTTGACTTGGGTGGTGGTTGCACTGCTAATGGTCGCTTTGCAATTATACTTAGATGTTTTATGTACTTTTCTAAATGTGTATTGTATTGAACAATATTAAGCAGCTTAAAAAAACTATAACAAGTTTTTAAGCAGGGAGAAAAGGACCAGATTTGGCTGGGCGCAGTGGCTCACGCCTATAATACTATAGTACTTTGGGAGGCTGAGGCGAGTGGATTACCTGGTTGGCTAGACCAGCCTGGTCAACATGGTGAAACCTTGTCTCTACTAAAAATACAAAATTAGCCAGGCGTGGTGGCTCAAGCCTATAATTCCAGCTACTTGGGAGGCTGAGGCAGGAAAATCACTTGAACCAGGGAGGTGGAGGCTGCAGTGAGCCAAGATTGTGTCATTGCATTCCAGCCTGGGTGACAAGAGCAAAACTCCATCTCCAAGAAAAAAAAAAAAAAAAGACCAAATTTGTATGATTAAAAGCTCACTTGGGTGTTGAACTGAAAATTGATTGAAGGTGGGGCAAGGCTAGACGCAGAGAAGCCAGTTAGGAAGTAGCTGCTATATTTTAGTAAGAAAATACAGTGACTTTAGCTGAGAAAAGGTAAAATATTAGGGATATAGTCTACATTATTATTATTATTATTTTTTTTTTTTTTTGAGACAGAGGTTTGTTCTTGTTGTCCAGGCTGGTGTGCAACAGCTGTATCTCGGCTCACTGCAACCTCTGCCTCCCGAGTTTAAGCAATTCTCCTGCCTTAGCCTCTTGAGTAGCTAGGATTACAGGTGCCCGCCACCATGCCCAGCTAATTTTTGTATTTTTAGTAGAGATGGGTTTTCATTATGTTGGCCAGGCTGGTCTCAAACTTCTGAGCTCAGGTGATCCACCCACCTTGGCCTCCCAAAGTGCTGGGTTTACAGGCGTGAGCCACTGGACCTGGCCAGTCTGCATTATTTTTAGAAACACAACCAAAATAAAAGAAAGACCCGGCACTGCTCCTCAGCCCACTTTTTACATCTATGCCTTGGGTTACTTTGGCTTAGGAATTATAGTGCAGGGGCAGGGACATGTATACACATGTGCTAGAACCTCCTACTTACCTCCTTTCAGGTAACTCTACCAGAGGGGCTCAGACTGCTCAGCCAGTGGCAGTGAGAGCACATTTTTCATAGTACCACAAGATTATCCACATTGAGCTGAGTTCCTGTCATAATGAGTTCCACATCAGAGTTCCTGTCATAATATCTAATCACTCAATAATATCTAATTACTCAAGACATTCAGAGTGTTTTCACATCTACTATCTGGTACCAGAGTGTTAGCTCCAAGAGGCAAAGGTTTTGGTTCTCTTTGTTCACCGCTGTATTTTTAGTGCTTAGAACTGAACTTGGTACCTACTAAGTGCTCAATAAATAGTACTCAGTAAATGACCACATTTAATTATTGTTATTGATATTTAATTATCACAACAATCCTGTGAGGATAGGTAGGACATTAATTATTATCCCCATTTTATAAGTTAGAAAACAGAAAGATTTAAGAACATGTCAAATACTTGGTAATTTGGTGAAAAAAATCATGATTTAATTTCAGGTTTGTACTTCAGTTCTCCCTTTCCCCCTCATTTCTTCACAGCTGAAGAGCTAAGGTTTAAAATTCTTATATCTCTGAAACACCAGCTGTAAGTATTCTAAAATACATGATAGGTACTATTAGACAGCCTATGTTATCTGATGTCTCAGCTTGTAAGGTGAATGAGGCCGACCCAGCTGCCATTGCATCAATAATCACAGTTCTCTCAAAGGAGATTCATTGTTCTTCTGGGTAATCTAATCCACCCAACCTGAACCTATCTTGTACTCATGTTTCTCTCTGTGACCTACGTTTGTCTCTACTCTCCATCCTAGCCATTCCACTTCTCCAAGCAAAAGAAGTTAAGGAAGGCCTGTTATTGAAAAAACTCGTTATATTTTCACATGAAAAGAAAAGAAAATGATGGCCAGACATAGTGGTTCATGCCTGTAATCCCAGCATTTTGGGAGGCGAGATGGGAAGATTGCTTGAAGCCAGGAGTTCGAGACGAGCCTGGGCAACAAAGCAAAACTCATCTCTCCAAAAGAAAAAAAAATTTTTTTTTTTTAATTAGCCAGGCATGGTGATACACACCTGTGGCCCCAGCTACTCAGGAGGCTGAGGCAGAAGAATCACTTGAGGCCAAGAGTTCAAGGCTACAGTGAACTATGGTTGCACTGCTGCACTCCAGCCTGGGTGACAGAGTAAGATCCTGACTCTTAAAAAAAAAAAAAACTGTGGCAGTGGGTAGTTTTGGTGCTCTTCAAAACCTTTGTCAGCCAAATGGAATCCCAGGGGGAGGCTAAACATGTAATGTTGCATGAAAAGTTAACATTGGTCTCTTTCTTCTTAATTAAAATTAGTAATATGAAGCATAAACCACAACTCAGATATCTGGATGATATCTGGGGAAATCTGGATGTTCAATTAATATTAGTGGTTTTATATCTGGAGTTGTATATGTCTTCTGTAGGATTCCTAACCAAACTCCAAAGAACTAGCAAACAAAATATTAAAACCAGTAATTTTGAGAGAATACGTAAAATACATGCAAACCACTCAGATAACTCAGACTTTAGGTTGCCTTTTTTTCTATCTTCCCCTTCAAGGCCTGATATTTACTTTATCCCAAGGGCAATTTGGTCTCAGAAAATTGGACCCCCATAGTCAGTTAAATAGTGTATATAACTACCCTGAGAGGGTCACACACAGAACTCACCAGAAATTCATTGGTAAACTCCTCTTTGTTAATTTTCTTGCTTTGGGCCTCATCCAGGAACTTCTGCAGAATTTCTCTTTGGTCCATGCTGCAGAGCAAGAGGAATAGTCTATAAGCAGGTTGAGGGAGGGCATGTCAAATGTGTGTCATGGCCGAGACACCTCCAAAAAGCCACTGCTGCCGCCTGAGCAGAGCATGCTGAAGGTTGTGGTTTACTGACTTCATCACAAGCCCTAGAGGAAATTAGTACGTAACCACCTTCTGTGGTCACATAACACAGCCATCATCTTGCTCCAGGGCCCTAGCGCCTTCCTTCTCAGCAAAGGAACCTGGTTACAATTCAAATTTTTAACAAACAAGAGGCTAACCGGAACATAAATTGTGGGCTGCTTAACTCTGAGATTATTCCATTCCATCACCCATACGCGAAACCCACCTTTCTTCTTGCCTCCCACAGAAAGAGCAGAATTACAGGTCTCCTGCGTGAGTTCTGTCTCCCTCCATTTCCCCAGTGAGCACAAGGGCCCATTTGACACCTTCTGTTTCCTTATGTCCCAGGTGAACTCTGCGAAGTTCAGTTAGGCCCAGGAAAGAAGACAGACACCATTTAGAGTTACATGTCTTCTACCGGACTGTTCATCAAAAGGTTTCTTGTCAGTGTGATCAATGAGAAACTTCTGTTCATCACAGAAGGTGTTTTTATTCATAACTTTTAAGTCTGCTATATATACCTCAAACTCTCTTTTGAATGAAGCAAAGTCAGATGCTTCTGACAGTTTGTGTCTCTCCCAGGACTGGGGAAGTGCTGACCTCCATTAAGGGAAGTGTTCATTTCAGCACCTCTTCAACTCTCCCAGTAGCCTTTGAAGCTTCACTTGGGTTCTGGATATAAAGACTAAGAGTGTTGGTCTATACAGGATCTAGAGCAAGGGGCCCCCACAAGGAGCACCTGACCAGGCAGTTAGCACAATATCCTGCATATGTAATGCTGGTAAACTGTGATGGAAAGAAAAGAAAGTAAAATCAACCACCTTGCTGACAACATTGTAACATTTAGGGCAGAAAGCCTGAAGAACTGTTTCTAAAGAACTCATTTCTACTCTGCAACCAATGTCTTAGGAAATAAATTTGTTTCAGGAAGTTATGCTGTGCCTGTGGCATTTTGGCCCTGAAAGGCAGGCTCTTCTAGAAAAAGCTTCCACATCTCAGCTTGCATAGCCTCTCAATGGGTACAAGTCTACCCAAGTGCCTAATTCAGTGTGAGAACATCCCAAAATCAGTGTATCATCTTTGTTGAAGGCAGAAGTTCAACAAATGTTAACAAAATTAGTCTTGATCCTGAGGAAAACTGGGAAATGTGTTGTTAGGACTTCCTCTATTTAAGATATTAGCAATCCTTTCTGTTTTGCAACATTATTCAAACTTCTTTCAGGATATCATGATTCCGAACACTGTTTATTCTGAATATTAAAGATACTGCATGCTCTTTACTAAGTACTGCAAAAAGAAAAGAAAGATCATTGAGATATCTTGGTTATAGGCGACTTAAAGACAATATTTCAAATAAAGAAACTCAATCCCAGTACACATAAATTAAACCCTCATTCTTCAGCAATATTTGTTGGGAATAGTATATTTCTCAAATTATTCCCACCTAGAATTAAGAGAGAATTTCTTGCTGCTCTAAGTAATGTGATGTTTACTTTGGCTATTTTAAAACATAAAATATGGGAAATCTTTGATTTATAAGAATACGAAATTTCAAGTTTATAATAACTAAAACCATGTAAAAGTATGTACGTAGTTAAAGACTAAAAAAGATGCAAAAAAGAATTAATTGTATAAGTGTGATGGGATAAAGTTTGCTTTCTAAAATTATTATACTGTTTTTAAAATTAGAAATAAACATTTAAAAAATCCATTAAGTTCAACAAATTTCTTGAGTACCTACTAAATTCTAAATATTATCTTAGGAGATGGGCATACAACACTGAGAAAGCCAGAATATGATTAAAAAAAAAAATCCATAGCCAGTTAATAAAGCACCTCAGAACTAAAGATATAGACATGATTACTGATAAAAATTAAAATATTCCTTAGGTAACTTTGGGAAAGAACATAAAATAAAATATTCCAAACTAACTTGCTTAATTGCAGAGTAGCAAAGCATAATCGTAAAAGGAAAATGATTTTCTATGTTTGGACAAATAATATAGTTTTATAGTTTCTCTGTACCCTTAGAATGTCCTCAATTACACCAAACTAAAACTTTATTAATTTTTATTAATTGATTAGGCAAACCTACCTAATAAAATTTAAATCTGTTTTTCTCAAGCCTATATTTCAGAACAATCTCTTACTAACTTTCTTGTTTCTTAAGGAGGGAGGAGATAGAAATAAATAGGAGATAACAGAAAAATTTTTGCTTAGATGCCTCCATAGTCCTTTTCCTCAAAATCTAAGAATCTGTAAATAGTGTGTTGGCAGAACTTCACACTTTTTAAAAAAGCAAGCAGCAATTTTTAAGATTCTATTCTACTGTAAACCCAAAAGGTATAGAGACATTGTGAAATAACCAAACCCCCAAAACCCACTTAGCTACAAGGCCATTTCCTGAGCAGACCACTCAAGCAAGCAAAAAACAAACTGAAGAAGAAAACACAAAGCTTTAATTTTTTTGGGGGGGGTTTTTGTTTGTTTGTTTTGTTTTGTTTTGTTTTGATTTGAGACAGGGTCTTGCTATGTTACCCAGGCTAGTCTGGAACTCCTGGGCTCAAGTGATCCTCCCACTTCAGCCTTCCAAGTAGCTGGAGATATATATATATATATTTTTAAATAAGTTACTACTTAATTTATCACACTTCCTTCTACAGATACTGAAGGGCAAAAAGAGCATAATGCTTTTTGATGAAGATTGTGTTGACTCATTTGTATCTTGTGGGAAGATAAAGAGCTGGGGAGGGGAAATAAGACTTGCAGTAAAGGTTGGCAAATACCTAAAAGAGTTTCAGAATTTATGATGAGTCATTTAAACCAGTCTGGCATAAAACCTAAGTGAACACAACAATTCCATGCAATAAGAAAAGACTCACAAACATTTTGCCAGAACCATCAAGTAAATTGTGGGAAGTAAATTGTGGATGAGCACCTGAAGAGGAGTGACAAGGCCACATCTCACTGCTGCCTCATGTGGCTGTAGTGTTTGGTCAGAAGGAAGAACACAATAGAGAAGAGTGCTGGTCACCATGTCAGCTGTTCCAACAAGAGGGGAGTATGCTAGTTTAAGGGGAAATGTCAGTATCACGGAGGTCAGGAATTAGATTACAATACACGTTAATTGAAGATAATTTCAGGAATGACTACAAGGATAAGATAAACTATTCAATAGGAAAAACATTCAGGATTCTCAGAACATCCTTCTCTCTTTTGGATGAGGAGGAGACATGTTTTACCCTAGAGAAGATACTTACCCAACCTTAGCTTTAGTTTCACTACTCTTGCCTTTCCCTACATCCCAGGGTCACTGATTTGATATGGGATATATATACTGTCTGTGAAACATTCAGTCCTTTGTAAGCATTCTCTTGATCACCAAGACCTATTGGAAATTTTTCCTCAATGTCTTTTCGATTCAACCTGTCTTTTCCATTCCCACTTAGTCCCATTCCCACTTTCACACCTGGATTCCTATAGTAATAAACTTGTATTATCTTCCTATCTGTATGTTTCCATTCTAGTATCTCCTGTTAACCAAGGCTGGATGAAAGTTCTTTAAACTGCACTTTAATGCTAAAGAATCAGAATAGTTATTGATGGTCTATGGGAACAAGTCTAGATTCCTCAGCTTGTCACCAAGCCCCTCCCTGTCAACTATCCCCACCCAGCCTATCCAAGCACATCACCTACAGACCTTGTTCATTCTACTACTTCTTTTTCTACTTCTCACCTTTACCCCTAAGTTTCACCACGATGAAAATAAAGCCATAAAGCTCAATTACTTTTTCTTCAAAAATCTTGCCCTTAACTGTTTCACCATGATCTTCCCTTAGTCTGAATCTCTTCAATATAAATCTGTAATATAGCTATAGACGTTTTCTTCATTTATTCAATTTCCTTGTCTCCTATAAGTTTATTTAAGAGTTTATTCAAAAGATGCCCCCTGATTTTCAGATTTATCAAAGGCAATGATAGCGTCTTTTATGCATTTGTGTAACCCACAGTGCTTAACATGGTCTTGAGAATACATATCTAAAATAAATCTGTTGTGATAATGTAAGCTAATGTGGTTACACTTTGGTGAGGGATCTACTCTCACTTGGTTACTCATTATATCAATTACTCCAAGTCTCTTGCCTGGCACAGTCTGTGCTTCTTGTCTCTAGCTAGGCACTTTCATTATGCCAGGAGCAGATGGGCCTTCCTACATGGAGGCACAGGAACCTGGCAAAGGGTACTTTCCTGAATGCTGCTGCCCAAGCAGCAGGGCTATTATTATGAAAGCAATGGTGTCAATACTGAACTTCAGAGTCCATCTCTGAAGAACTGCAATAGCCAGAAATAAATGACCTCCTTTATCTCTAGAACAGGTTTGTTTCTCCTTTTATAAATGAACACGGAAGAGGCTTATAAAATGCCTTTAATTAAGCTTGTTTCATTTTCTCATGTTTTCACATCATCCATGGTAGGAAAAGTTCCCCTACCCATTTTCTAATCTACTGCTTGTCACTACAGCATTCTGAGACTTCACTAAGTCCTTCAGTTCACCTGCTGCAGACTTCATAGTCAACCTCCCACACACTACACAGGGAAGCATACTCTGTCTTTGGTTTCAGAATCCTCAAGAGGCAAAGGGCAACCAATAAATTGCCATTGAAGCATTTTTTTCTTTTTCTTTTTTTCTTTTTGGGAGACAGAGTTTTGCTGTTGTCACCTAGGCCGGTGTGCAATGGTGCTATCTTGACTCACTGCAACCTCTGCCTCCTGGGTTCAAGCAATTCTCCTGCCTCAGCCTCCTGAGTAGCTGGGAAGACAGGCGTGAGCCACCACACCCAGCTAATTTTTGTATTATTAGTAGAGATGGGGTTTCACCATGTTGACCAAGCTGGCCTTGAACTCCCTGACCTCAGGTGATCCACCCGCCTCAGCCTCCCAAAAGTACTGGGATTACAGGCATGAGCCACTGAGTCCAGCCTGAAGCTTTTTTTTTTTTTG
>NW_016804657.1:4289781-4293980 GCF_001698545.2 Rhinopithecus bieti
CTCAAGCCTATATTTCAGAACAATCTCTTACTAACTTTCTTGTTTCTTAAGGAGGGAGGAGATAGAAATAAATAGGAGATAACAGAAAAATTTTTGCTTAGATGCCTCCATAGTCCTTTTCCTCAAAATCTAAGAATCTGTAAATAGTGTGTTGGCAGAACTTCACACTTTTTAAAAAAGCAAGCAGCAATTTTTAAGATTCTATTCTACTGTAAACCCAAAAGGTATAGAGACATTGTGAAATAACCAAACCCCCAAAACCCACTTAGCTACAAGGCCATTTCCTGAGCAGACCACTCAAGCAAGCAAAAAACAAACTGAAGAAGAAAACACAAAGCTTTAATTTTTTTGGGGGGGGTTTTGTTTGTTTGTTTTGTTTTGTTTTGTTTTGATTTGAGACAGGGTCTTGCTATGTTACCCAGGCTAGTCTGGAACTCCTGGGCTCAAGTGATCCTCCCACTTCAGCCTTCCAAGTAGCTGGAGATATATATATATATTTTTTTAAATAAGTTACTACTTAATTTATCACACTTCCTTCTACAGATACTGAAGGGCAAAAGAGCATAATGCTTTTGATGAAGATTGTGTTGACTCATTTGTATCTTGTGGGAAGATAAAGAGCTGGGGAGGGGAAATAAGACTTGCAGTAAAGGTTGGCAAATACCTAAAAGAGTTTCAGAATTTATGATGAGTCATTTAAACCAGTCTGGCATAAAACCTAAGTGAACACAACAATTCCATGCAATAAGAAAAGACTCACAAACATTTTGCCAGAACCATCAAGTAAATTGTGGGAAGTAAATTGTGGATGAGCACCTGAAGAGGAGTGACAAGGCCACATCTCACTGCTGCCTCATGTGGCTGTAGTGTTTGGTCAGAAGGAAGAACACAATAGAGAAGAGTGCTGGTCACCATGTCAGCTGTTCCAACAAGAGGGGAGTATGCTAGTTTAAGGGGAAATGTCAGTATCACGGAGGTCAGGAATTAGATTACAATACACGTTAATTGAAGATAATTTCAGGAATGACTACAAGGATAAGATAAACTATTCAATAGGAAAACATTCAGGATTCTCAGAACATCCTTCTCTCTTTTGGATGAGGAGGAGACATGTTTTACCCTAGAGAAGATACTTACCCAACCTTAGCTTTAGTTTCACTACTCTTGCCTTTCCCTACATCCCAGGGTCACTGATTTGATATGGGATATATATACTGTCTGTGAAACATTCAGTCCTTTGTAAGCATTCTCTTGATCACCAAGACCTATTGGAAATTTTCCTCAATGTCTTTTCGATTCAACCTGTCTTTTCCATTCCCACTTAGTCCCATTCCCACTTTCACACCTGGATTCCTATAGTAATAAACTTGTATTATCTTCCTATCTGTATGTTTCCATTCTAGTATCTCCTGTTAACCAAGGCTGGATGAAAGTTCTTTAAACTGCACTTTAATGCTAAAGAATCAGAATAGTTATTGATGGTCTATGGGAACAAGTCTAGATTCCTCAGCTTGTCACCAAGCCCCTCCCTGTCAACTATCCCCACCCAGCCTATCCAAGCACATCACCTACAGACCTTGTTCATTCTACTACTTCTTTTCTACTTCTCACCTTTACCCCTAAGTTTCACCACGATGAAAATAAAGCCATAAAGCTCAATTACTTTTCTTCAAAATCTTGCCCTTAACTGTTTCACCATGATCTTCCCTTAGTCTGAATCTCTTCAATATAAATCTGTAATATAGCTATAGACGTTTTCTTCATTTATTCAATTTCCTTGTCTCCTATAAGTTTATTTAAGAGTTTATTCAAAAGATGCCCCTGATTTTCAGATTTATCAAAGGCAATGATAGCGTCTTTTATGCATTTGTGTAACCCACAGTGCTTAACATGGTCTTGAGAATACATATCTAAAATAAATCTGTTGTGATAATGTAAGCTAATGTGGTTACACTTTGGTGAGGGATCTACTCTCACTTGGTTACTCATTATATCAATTACTCCAAGTCTCTTGCCTGGCACAGTCTGTGCTTCTTGTCTCTAGCTAGGCACTTTCATTATGCCAGGAGCAGATGGGCCTTCCTACATGGAGGCACAGGAACCTGGCAAAGGGTACTTTCCTGAATGCTGCTGCCCAAGCAGCAGGGCTATTATTATGAAAGCAATGGTGTCAATACTGAACTTCAGAGTCCATCTCTGAAGAACTGCAATAGCCAGAAATAAATGACCTCCTTTATCTCTAGAACAGGTTTGTTTCTCCTTTTATAAATGAACACGGAAGAGGCTTATAAAATGCCTTTAATTAAGCTTGTTTCATTTTCTCATGTTTTCACATCATCCATGGTAGGAAAAGTTCCCCTACCCATTTTCTAATCTACTGCTTGTCACTACAGCATTCTGAGACTTCACTAAGTCCTTCAGTTCACCTGCTGCAGACTTCATAGTCAACCTCCCACACACTACACAGGGAAGCATACTCTGTCTTTGGTTTCAGAATCCTCAAGAGGCAAAGGGCAACCAATAAATTGCCATTGAAGCATTTTTTTCTTTTCTTTTTTTCTTTTGGGAGACAGAGTTTTGCTGTTGTCACCTAGGCCGGTGTGCAATGGTGCTATCTTGACTCACTGCAACCTCTGCCTCCTGGGTTCAAGCAATTCTCCTGCCTCAGCCTCCTGAGTAGCTGGGAAGACAGGCGTGAGCCACCACACCCAGCTAATTTTGTATTATTAGTAGAGATGGGGTTTCACCATGTTGACCAAGCTGGCCTTGAACTCCCTGACCTCAGGTGATCCACCCGCCTCAGCCTCCCAAAAGTACTGGGATTACAGGCATGAGCCACTGAGTCCAGCCTGAAGCTTTTTTTTTTTTTGAGACAGCATCTTGCTGTGTCGCCCAGGCTGGAGTGCAGTGGCACCATCTCAGCTCACTGTAAGCTCCGCCTCCCGGGTTCAAGCGATTCTCCTGCCTCAGCCTCACGAGTAGCTGGGACTACAGGTGTCCGCCACCATGCTTGGCTAATTTTTTGTATTTTTTAGTAGAGACGGGGTTTCACAGTGTTAGCCAGGATGTTCTTGATCTCCTGACCTTGTGATCCACCTGCCTCAGCCTCCAAAAGTGCTGGGATTACAGGCATGAGCCACCACGCCTGGCCAAGAGCATCAGGACTCTTAAAGCTTAGCATCCTGTTCAAATATAATCAAACTTGAAGTCTCATCTGAGTCAATCATTTATTCATTCATTTAATGAATATTTTTAATATCGATGTACATGACAGAGAATAAAGAGGAGGGGTGTTACAGAAGTATACAACAAATTGTATCGTTCAGCAATCCTTTATCCTAGTGGGGAAGATGACTATACAGATAATTACAATTTAAGGCCATTTTTTGGATAAGAAACATAAAAGTGGTGCAAACAAAAGTTCGAGGAGGAAAAGGCCACTTCTTGTTCTAGTTATATGGATAGCCTTCATGGAGAAAGTGACAATTGGGTTGGGTCTTGAAGATGTCTACAGGTAGAGCCTCAGAAAAAGCAATATGAAACATAGAGAACAGTAGGAGGATGGGTTTAGTGACTGGCTCGGTTTTACTAGGGCATTGGGATTGTAGAGGAGAATCATGATTGATTAAGGCTATATAGGGCAGTTAGGGCCAGATCCTGGGGGAATTTGAATATCAGACTGAAAGTCAGGCTTTATTTGATGAACAGTAGGGAGCCGCTGAAGATTTTTTTTTTTAAACAACCTTATTGAGGTAGTCCTAATGTACAATAAACTACACATTTCAATCAGAGTATACAGTTTGATAAGTTGGTATGAAATCATCCATAAAATCACCACAATCAAGATAATGAACATATCACCCTCAAAAGTTCTACTGAAGGACTTTAAGAGAATGGCATTCAAAGCAATGCTTTTGGAAAGTTATTTCTTGATTTAACAAATAAATGCCCCCTTCTGATAAAACGTTTAAGTCCTACATCTTCATTGGTATGTTAAATTTAAAAATGAATGATACCATATACAAAAATGAATCAAAACAATAGACAAAGAAACCACAGCTTTGATCAATCTGATGGCAGCATATAGGATAGACTGGAATGGAGCAGGAACAGAACAATTTACTGAAAGCCTAAGTAGGAGGCTTTATTAATAGTCCAGGCAGTTGCTAATAAATCTGGTAGAAGAACCAGGACAAAAT
>NW_016804657.1:4294349-4353800 GCF_001698545.2 Rhinopithecus bieti
GGAAGTAACAAATGAGAAAAACTGTTGGGTGAGTTGGACTGGAGAGAGAGAGACAAGGTAAAAATGACTGAGGTTTTGAGCTAGTTGTATGGCAAACAGAGAGTATGGGGATAAGAAAGGTACACAAAAATAATAAGCGTCTGTGGGTATGGAACTGAGAAGGGAAATAAATCATATTTAGGAATCACTCACAGTGATGTGAAAGGTAAAGCCATTAAGAGTGGTTTGCATCTGTGAGAGCCAGGGTTAATGGAGAGAGAAAAAAGTCAAGCTAGAACATTATGAACTCCATAACATAGAATTCCAAATTGCTAATAGCACAGTGTTTAAAATATTCCAGGCACTGGCTCTTTACAAAGCATATTGTTTTATTTATCTCTCACAAAAATCTTATTAATAAGTTACCAAATCATCTCTGTTTTACAAATGTAGAAACCAAGGTACAGAAGAATTATGTCTCTTGCCCAATGTCACATAATTAGCCTATGGTGAAACTAAAGTGTTAAAATCAAGCAATCTGAATCCATTTTTAATTCCTGGGTTACAATGTCTTCTTCCTGCAGCCCAATCACTTAAACTCTCCTAAGATAGAGTCTCCTAAAATACACAACACCTAGGCCAGAGCTGCTTAATGCATTTGCCTAGTATAATCCCCGTGGGCACCATATCTTCAAATCTCAAGATAATGCAGTATACTTGGAACTGTTTTATGAGCAACACAGGATAAAACCGGGAACTGGAATTATTCAATTTAGATTGAATTTGCTGAAACTTAGTTCAAATGCATAGACAGAAGTTTATTTCATAAAACAGAATAGCAACAGTCAAAGTATTTTGATTTTGCCTATGAAGTCAAATACCACAAAACTCATCATCTTGAGTTTATAGTAACATAAGGGACAAAGGAGTACAAGTTTCTTAATGGTTAGCCAAAAATACAATTTCTACTAAAGAGAAACAGGACACATCATTTACGGATTACTAACCTGTTGTGATTTAACTAGGAATAGAGGAAAAAGCATAACTTTATTTATTTTCTTTCTTTTTTTTGAGACAGTTTTGCTTTTGTCGCCCAGGCTGGAATACAGTGGCACCATCTCAGCTCACTGCAACCTCCGCCTCCCAGGTTCAAGTGATTCTCCTGCCTCAGCCTCCTGAGTAGCTGGGATTACAGGCACACGCCACCCAGCCTGGCTAAATTTTGTGTTTTTAGTAGAGACAGGGTTTCACCATGTTGGCCAGGCTGGTCTCAAACTCCTAACCTCAGGTGATCCACCCGCCTTGACCTCACAAAGTGCTGGGATTACAGGCATGAGCCACCGTGCCAGGCCAAAGCATAACTTTAAAAAGCAAAAATATATTAACAGCACTACATATTTACTTCTCTGCATTTACGGGAGATAGATAGATGGCTGGCTGATAGAGGGGAAGTGGTTAGCTTTGTTAAACTTTAGCCAAAGTCATTAATGCTGCTTTTCATGAATCACTGTAGCAATGCCTTTCTTCTTGACATTCAGGAAAGTAGTCTGGTTTTTGAAGTCTCTACCTGATGACTGCCTACTAATCTATTAGATCATTAAGGACTATTTTGAGATATAAGATCATACAAATCATAAGTTTTGCTTCCAGTCACTCTCACTTGTAGGGCCAGAGAAATGGACTACTTAGGAGCTACAGAGCTCTCTGTAGCTGTAGATTGGCTGAAGACCTAGAGAAACTGTGGATTATACAAGAATTAACAAACATATGGAAACGAAGTTCCCAAAAAAGAGTTAAATATCTTTGAGTTTAAACCCTGTATCCACAGCTGTGTTTGCTGGAATTGTCAGGACTGTAATAGAGTTTCAATTACCAAGGAGAAATGTTGACTTAGAGAAGGGGTCAGCCAACTTTTTCTGTAAAGAGCCAGCTAGTAAATATTTTGGACTTAACCAGTCATATGGTCTTCCATAATCATTCAACTCTGCCATTGTAGCGCAAAAGCGGCCATGGACAATATGTAAACAAGTGAATGTTGTTCTATTCCAATAAAACTTTATTTACAAAATAAGACAGCAAGCCAGATTTGACGTGTGGGTTGTAATTTGTCAATCCATTCTCTAAAGTGATGGCTGTCACACTCTATATGTACATCAGGATCACCTATGGAACTAGTGTAAAAGGTAGGTTTTCCTAGGCTCCAGCCTACCCCTACAGAATCAGAATCTCTAGGAATGCGAATCAGCAATTTAATATGGTTCACAAGTGGTGTGTGAACCACACTTTTAAAGCTCTGTGCTATGCAGCTAGCTTCATCTAAGCTGGGGTGGCCTTGCTGTCCTAGATGTGGGCCAGCACTTCCTCCATCCTGTGGCAGTAACAATGCAGTAACTTTTATTTTCTTTGACCTTCCTAGTAGAAACAACTATTTTTGTTTGTTTGTTTGTTTTTTGGGTTGTTTTTGTTTTTTGTGTTTTTTTTGCTTACAACCTCTAAAATGCATAAAATAGTCCTCCTCAGGTGAAATTAACATGAAGTTTAGGGATGATTTTTGAATGAAAATGCTCAACTTAAAATAACAAGATTTTAGGCCTGGCACAGTGGCTCACGCCTGTAATCCCAGCACCTTGGGAGGCCAAGGCGGGTGAATCACGAGGTCAGGAGATCCAGACCATCCTGGCTAACATGGTGAAGCCCTGTTTCTACTAAAAATACAAAACATTAGGCAGGCGTGGTGGCGGGCGCCTGTAGTCCCAGCTACTCGGGAGGCTGAAGCAGAAGAATGGCGTGAACCGGGGAGGCAGAGCTTGCAGTGAGCTAAGATTGAGCCACTGCACTCCAGTCTGGGTGACAGAGCGAGACTCCGTCTAAAAAAAAAAACCAAGATTTTTCAACCAAAAAGCTTCCTGAAATCCTTTAAATTGCAAAATTAGTATACAAGATTCTTACCAAAGGACAGGGCTAAATCTGAAGGAATAGTTTCCATTATTCTCCCTTTCTCTCAAAATACCTCCAGCAAAGGCTTGCCCTGTTGTTTATAATTCCACTACTAACAAGTCATTACTTTGTGTCTAGAGGTCTTTGCTTCAACAGAACCTCATTAAAACTCATGTGAAAACAGAAAGTAGAAAATCTCTGTGGTTTGCGTTAAGTTGACAAAAAAACAAAACAAAACAAAAACCAACTCTGTAGGCCTCTGGCAGCTGCTCCCAACTTTAACAATCAGTAAAAAATAACTTATTCAGCTAAGTTCAGTTCTGATAAAATGAAAAAAGTGTTTTTTTATTTGTTTGTTTGAATTGCCAGGAGTTAATCACCCAGTCAGTCAACAAGGAAGTGATGTTCAGTCTCGTGAATAGCTCCACCTCTTCAGCTCTCCAGATTTTCCTAGGAAAGACAGTGAAAATCCTACAGTCAAAGGAATTGCTTTCAGGAACTTCCTAAGAAACCAGGAAATGATCTGCAGATAGCTCCAGGAAATGTAGCTCTTATTAAGGCTTCCACTGACCCTGTAAACGGAAAGGAGTGCTCTATGACAGCATAAGTTCTAATGATTACTAAAACATGGGCTTAGAATACCTTCTATGGTTACAACTACAGCAGACTGTTTTTTCTTAGATACTATTAAGGTGATTCTGACTTCCCTAACACACACATAAAGATGTTAGGAAAAAAAGACCCAGATATTTACAAGGGAACAGAGCGAAGCCAGGCTGAAATTAGAACTCTACCACGAATATACTTTATAGATGATTATGTGTAGGAAATGAAGATTAGCTTTACAGTAGTCAGCAGTCAATATTTTAGGTAGCATGACTCTGGAGTCCAACACCCACAGGCTTATCTTCTGTCTGCTCCACTTTTCCATGGCAAGAAAATCTAGGCATTTTCAGCAAAATAGGGAAGCCTGTTTTCCTGTTGGTTTCCAATTTACCAAAAGGGTCATGAATTGGAATCCCAGGTATTAGTACAAAAACAGTGCAAATACCTAGCAAAACCAGGAGCCCCAACACACTTACCCAACCTCCCTGGCCCTGGATGAACTCCCGGATGGCTCGGTTCCCATTGATCATACCCGTCATGGGGATAGCCACCTGTCCCACTACTTCAGGAGTGATGTGAGCCGTATACTCAAGAAGTTTCGCTGACACTGCCAGAAAGGCTCTCTCATAAGCTAAGTTGGAATCCTGAGCACACCAGGTCTTGCTGAGAGATTCCACTGTGTTCTGGAGTATAGCTCCTGCCTGAGGAAAGACAAACGAAATATCAACAGAGTATCACTCAAAAAGTACAGGAGGCTGCAGGTGCAGGAATCCAGTAGAGCGATTGTTTCTTAGAGTGCCAAATGTGCAATTGGTGGTAACTAACGAAATCTCAGAGGGTAGATGGATAATCTTTTTTCGTTTTAACATTTTGTTATCTTAATGGGCATTTGAAAATACATAAGTAGTCCATCAAACCCATGATTTCAGGTATTATTGCTTAGGTTAAACAAAATAAACGAAAAATGATTTGAAAGAAAAATATTAAGTATGTGATAGTCCTGCTGGTTAAATTGTAAAGGTATTGCTTGAATGACTAGGAAATGTCTGGGAAACTCTCAAGTAAAGACTGGGAGTGGTGGCTCACACCTGTAATCCCAACACTTTGGGAGGCCGAGGCAGGCAGATCACCTGAGGTCAAGAGTTCAAGACCAGCCTGGCCAACATGGTAAAACCCTGTCTCTACTAAAAACACAAAAATTAGCCAGGCATGGTGGCGCACGCCTGTAATACCAGCTACTCAGGAGGCTGAGGCAGGAGAATCACTTGAACCTGGGAGGTGAAGGTTGAAGTGAGCCGAGATCACGCCACTGCACTCCAGCCTGGGTGACAGAGCGAGACTCTGTCTCAAATAAAAAAAAGGCCGAGTGCAGTGGTTCACACCTGTAATCCCAACACTTTGGGAGGCGAAAGTGGGAGGATCACATGAGGTCAGGAGTTCAAGACTAGCCTGGGCAACACATTGAGACCCTGTTTCTATGGAAAATTTTAAAAAGTAGCTAGGCATGGTGGCACATGCCTGTGGTCCCAACTACTTAGGAGGCTGAGGTGGGAGGATCACTTAAGCCTATGAGATTGAGGCTGCAGTGAGCTATCATTGAGCCACTACACTACAGCCTAGGTGACAGAGAAAGCCTGTCTCAAAAATAGTAATTAATTAGAATTAATAATAAAATAATAATTAAAATAATTGAGTAGCTCTTTCTTTTCCTCTTTCCTTTTCAAATATGGGATCCAAAAGCCATTAGGTGGGTCCAAGCAAGATCTGTGGGGATTTACGGGGGTCAAGGGTGGTCAGAGCTGAATATCAGAGCCCAAACTGAAAAGGACATCCATGTGGGAGGGCACCTAAATCTTGATTTCTAAATATCATTCTCCATTAAAACAAACCAAAGGCCAGGTGCGGTGGCTCACGTCTGTAATCCCAGCACTCTGGGAAGCCAAGGCAGGTGAATCATGAGGTCAGGAGTTCAAGACCAGTCTGGCCAACGTAGTGAAACCCCGTCTCTACTAAAAATACAAAAAAAGTAGCCGGGCGTGGTGGCGGGCGCATGTAATCCCAGCTACTCTGGAGGCTGAGGGAGGAGAATCACGTGAACCCGGAAGGTGGAGGTTGAAGTGAGCCGAGATGGCGCCACTGCACTCCAGCCCGGGCGAAAGTGCGAGACTCCCTCTCAAAAAAAAAAAAGGTGGGCGCGGTGGCTCACACCTGTAATCCTAGCACTTTGGGAGGCCGAGGCGGGCGAATTGTCTGAGCTCAGGAGTTCGCGACCAGCCTGGGCAACATGGTGAAACCCCGTCTCTACTAAAATACAAAAAAAAAAAAAAAAATTAGCCAGGCTTGGCAGTGTGCGTCTGTAGTCCCAGCTACTCGGGAGGCTGAGGCAGGAGAATTGCTTGAATCCAAGAGGCGGAGGTTGCAGTGAGCTGAGATCGTGCCACTGCACTCCAGACTGGCAACAGAGTGAGACTCGTCTCAAAAAATAAAAGAAACCAGCGCTCTCTGGAGAATGGTTGATTTCAGTTTGGGGCTAGGGAAGTGTAAGATCTTCTGTCAGAAATTAAGGAAGTACTCAAATAAAAATAGAGACACATCAAAGAGGTGCAGTCTAGAGTGAAAGGACTCCCACTAGCTAAAACTAGGATGATTTGAGCATCTAAATTAATAATGACGTTAACAGATTATAACCCACTGAATAAAGTAGGAATTCATGGGTCCAATGCTGATAAGAAATGAATGCGTTGAAATTTTGATGAAATGTGGAATATTTACATAGTTTCAAAGTACCTCGCCATAAAACACTTATTACTTACAAAGGGGAAAAGAGTAACTTTATAGAGGAGAAGCCTTACAGACACCATCTTAAGTGATTAAAGTTAACAACATCAATACTGGGATAAAATGAAATCTTGTGCCAATTGATGCAATGCACTAAGAACACAGCAATACTGCTGTGATATTCCTACCAAAGGTACATATCTTTAATTTATTCAAGAAGAAACATCAAACAAACCCAATTAAGGGACATTCAACAAGATAGACCATAGTCTTCAAGTGTCAAGGTTATGAAAATCAAGGAAAGACTGAGGAAAAATTCCAGATTGGAGGAAACTAAAGAGAAATGACAACTAAATGCAATATGTGATTCTGGCCTACAACTTTTTACTATACATTACATTATTGGGACAAATGGCAAAACTTGAAAGAGATCTAAGGATTAGATGAAAACGAATCAATGTTAATTTCCTAGTTTTGATGGTTAGAATGTGGTTACATTAGAGAATGTCAATTAGAGAATGTCTAATTGTTTGAAGGAAGTATAAAAATAGTAGGGGTTGATGAAATATCATGTCAACTCCCTACTGTCAAATGATTAAAGAGAGAAATTATTTGTACTATCCTTGCAACTTTTCCCTGAGTTTAGGGCTGTTTCAAAATTTTTTTTTATTAAAACAAGTTCAAGTCAAATAATTTTTTTCTTTTTTTTTGAGACAGAGTCTTGCTCTGTCACCCAGGTTGGAGTGCAATGGCACCATCTTGGCTCACTGCAACCTCCGCCTCCCGGGTTCAAGCAATTCTTCTGTCTCAGCCTTCCCCGTAGCTGGGATTACAGTTGTGTGCCACCATGCCTGGCTAATTTTTGTATTTGTGTTTGTATGTATGTGTGTATGTATGTATTTATGTATGTATGTATTTATTTATTTTGAGAGAGGGTCTCGTTCTGTTGCCCAGATTGGAGTGCAGTGGTGAGATCTCAGTTCACTGCAACCTCCCTCTGCCTCCCAGGTTCAAGTGATTCTCCTACCTCAGCCTCCTGAGTAGCTGGGAATTACAGGTGTGCGCCACTATGCCCAGCTAATTTTTGTATTATTAGTAGAGATGGGGTTTCACTATGTTGGCCAAGCTGGTCTCAAACTCCCGGCCTCAAGCAGTCTGCCCCTCTCAGTCTCCCAAAGTGCTGGGATTACAAGCATGAGCCATGGCACCCAGTCAAAAAAAAATCTGTTTAATGAAAAAAAAGTCAACTCAGCTATCAACTACCTAGGACAGCCTCAGGGCAAGTAACTGGAAGTAACAGGTCCAGTTCTGCTTGAAAGTAGTTTAGGCACACTGCCCAAGCTGTGTACAGTAGGAAGAATAAAGCATAACGGTTAAGAGTGTGGTTCTTTTTTTGAGACAGAGTCTTGCTCTGTTGCCCAGGCTGGAGAGCAGTGGCGTGATCTCAGCTCACTGCAACCTCTGCCTCCCGGGTTCAAGTGATTCTCCTGCCTCAGTCTCTCAAGTAGCTGGGATTACAGGCATGGGCCATCACACCCAGCTAATTTTTGTATTTTTAGTAGAGACAGGGATTCTCTATGTTGGCCAGGCTGGTGTTGAACTCCTGACGTCAAGTTATCTGCCCAGCTAATTTTTGTATTTTAGGTAGAGATGGGGTTTTACCATTTTGACCAGGCTGGTCTTGAACTCCTGACATCAGGTGATCCACCCAGATGGGCTAGGCGCGGTGATTCACCCCTGTAATCCCAGCACTTTGGGAGGCCGAGGCGGGTGGATCACCTGAGATCAGGAGTTCAAGGCCAGCCTGGCCAACATGGTGAAACCCCATCTCTACTAAAAATACAAAAATTAGCAGGGCATGGTGGCGGGCGTCTGTAATCACAGCTACTTGGGAGGCTGAGACAGGAGAATCACTTGAACCCGGGAGGCAGAGGTTGCAGTGAGAGTCTGTCTCCAAAAAAAATAAAAAAAGAAATTCTTATTGAGGACGTATTATATATAAGGCACTGTTACAGGTTGTGTGAATATGGCAGTGAACAAAACAGATTAGATGTTTGCTTTTGTGGTGTTATATGCAGATGGGGAGAGGTTGCTGTGGCAATAATAGCTTCCATGATAACTCATACAGGGGCATAATGATTAAATGAGATAATAATTGCACATTGTAAGTGATAAGTTAATATTAGCTGTCATTGTTGATATATATCAGCAACATCTCCTAGATACTGCCTTATTGTCTTTACATCTGGTACAGAGTCCAAGTGCTACTGCCAGTAATCAGCATTCTGATGAAAAGCCAGTGAGCTGCTGTAGGGCTTATCCCTCATTGCATCAAACTTGTAGACTGCCTGTCATTCCTGTATATACTTCACTGCTGGACCCTAGGGGAAAAAAATGCCCACCTCCAACAAAATAAGTATTAAAATATGCATAGGCTGGGGCTGGGCGTGGTGGCTCACGCCTGTAATCCCAGCACTTTGGGAGGCCAAGGCGGGCCAATTGCCTGAGCTCAGAAGTTCGAGACCAGCCTGGGCAACACGGTTGGTCAACAACCTGGGCAACAGCCTGGGCAACAACCCATCTCTACTAAAATACAAAAAATAATTAGCCGGGTGTGGCAGCGTGCACCTGTAGTCCCAGCTACTTGGGAGGCTGAGGCAGGAAAATTGCTTGAACCCGGGGGATGGAGGTTGCAGTAAGCCAAGATCACGCCACTGCACTGCAGCCTGGGTGACAGAGCAAGACTCCATCTCAAAAAAAAAAAAGCATAGGCTGGGTGTGGTAGCTCACGCCTGTAATCCCAGGACTTTGGGAGGCCGAGGTGGGTGGATCACCTGAGCTCAGGAGTTCAAGACCAGCCTGGGCAACGTGGCAAAAACTCATCTCTACTAAAATAAAATAAAATAAAAAATAGATGGGCATGGAAGCACTTGCCTGAAGTCCCAGCTACTCAGGAGGCTGCAGTGGGAGGATCACTTGAGCCCAGGAGGTAGTGCCTGCAGTGAGCTGAGATCACACCACTGCACTTGAGCCTAGGTGACAGAGTAAGACCCTGTCTCAAAAAAAAAAAAAAAGATGCTATACTTTGCCAAGAATAAAGTGCTATAAAATGTGCTCTATGCACACTAAGCACAGCTCTGATGATGACCAAGTAGAGACAAGCTGAAGGTTCATCAGCCTATGCCAAAAATTTTCCATCTCTGTACCACTTAGGTTTTAGCAATTGGAGAATTCTTGCTACACCTCCTTGGAATATAAGCCCCCAAATATTTTCATAGAACATTCCTGTCACCATAGTATGGGAGTAGTAAGAAAAGGAAGTTTGAAATAGAAAAAAAAAGTGGCAAATAATAGCATGAAGTAGAAACTTGACCTGTCCCTGAATGGTTTCTGCAATGATGTTTTTGGCAGAAGTTTCCAATTCTGCGTTGAACTGGTCACCCAACATCCGAAGGACCGGCAATGGTAACTACGTCAAAAGAGCAAGGCTCTCCTAGGACAGAGGGAACACATTTGTTACAATGTTTGAAGCAATGGCAAGTCCCAGGAATCTGGGCAATGAGAAAAATTGGTCTTGTTTTTAAATAATTTTCACATCATCTCCCAAGAGCTTAAATGTTCTGTCAACACCAATAGTCAGAAAGTTTCCCTTCATTGAGAACCTCTTTCCCTTTAGGTGTTACTGAAAGCTTAGAGTTTGCCTTTTGAAACTTAAAGGAAATAAATAAAACATACCCTTTTTTTTTTTTTTGAGACTGAGTCTCTGTCGCCCAGATTGGAGTGCAGTGGTGTGATCTCTGCTCATTGCAACCTCCGCCTCCCAGGTTCAAGCAATTCTCATGCCTCAGTCTCCCATGTAGCTGAGACTACAGGCGTGAGTCACCATGCCTGGCTAATTTTTGCATTTTTAGTAGAGATGGGGTTTCACCATGTTGGCCAGGCTGATCTCAAACCCCGTACTTCAGGTCACCTGCCTTGGCCTCCCAAAGTGCTGGGATTACAGGAGTCAGTCACCGTGCCCAGCTGAAAACATACTCTTATTGACCTGCAATCACCACCTAGGCCAGGAGCCTTACCTGAATCTACTTCATCTACACAGCATAGGTTCCGGTTGGCAACCCACAATGTTGGGCCCAAGAAGTCCATGAGTAGAGAGTGTTCACAATGCATTCTGTTTGTTCCTCAAAAGTCTGGGGGCTCTTCATTTTAGATGTTTGCTGCCAAGTTTCGCTTTTCCACAAAACAAGCAGTTTTCAGCCCAGCAGGAAGTTAAAAACACTGGTAAATCAACAAATGTTTCTAACTCTTGTAGTTTCCTGACATATAGTCCTGGAACTTTTCCCACTAGCTTTCTTCAAACACAGCCGCTCAGAAAGGTGGTACTTCTTGGAAGGGATTACCTACTTGGAACTGGGGAGACTTTAAAGACTTTAGGTTCTTTATCTCAGACCACACCCTAACCACATAAAGTTAATGCTTAACTTTTATCGTTAGATAGCCAATCTAGAACTGAAACAGAGTTCAGGAAGAGCCTCTGGAGTGATTTTATTAAGAAATACTTCCTTTACTTCTTAGGTCCTGCATATGGCATAATTTAAAGGAAGGTTTTGAAGTTACAGTGGACCAGCATTCAACTTCTGTTTATGCAGCCGGGCGCGGTGGCTCACGCCTGTAATCCCAGCACTTTGGGAGGCCGAGGCGGGCGGATCACGAGGTCAGGAGATCCAGACCATCCTGGCGAACACGGTGAAACCCCGTCTCTACTAAAAATACGAAAAAAAAAAAAAATTAGCCAGGCGTGGTGGTGGGTACCTGTAGTCCCAGCTTCTAGGGAGACTGAGGCAGGAGAATTGCGTGAACCTGGGAGGCAGTGGAGCTTGCATTGAGTGGAGATCGTGCGACTGCACTCCAGCCTGGGTGACAGAGCGAGACTCCGTCTCAAAAAAAAAAAAAAAAAAAAACCTTCTGTTTATGGAATTTATTTGCCATCATCATATAATAATTATTTACCAAACAAGGAACTATACTTGGCACTGTAACATAGAAAAATGATACAGGCACAGTTACTGTGCTCATGAAGCTTACACTTCAGAAGAAATGACAGATATTAAATGACTCTTCACATAGTTATTTGTGCTATTGAGATCAGTGCACCTTGATCAGTGAAGTGTAATAGAGAATCAAGCCTTTGATCCATTTAATAGGGAAACAAGCCCAGGGGACTGGGAAGGCTTCCTTAAAATAGCATCTGAGATGAGCTCTGAGGAATAAGTAGGCATTCACTATGCAAAAAGGAGGCATAATACTATTCTAGGTGGAGGAGTGGCAGATATAAAGTCTGGGAAAGTTAAAAAAAACAACTCAAACAACTTGGAATTATACATGGGGACAATAGAAAATATTTCACAGATAAATTATGTGGATTAAGTAAGATAACATGCAGAATGGCCTAGCACTGTTGGCATACGATAAATGTTAAATGTCCTCCTTTTAGCCCAAGGCATAATGACCAGGATGAAAGAGATCTGAGTTCTCTCTCTAGCAAAAGGATTTTCCTAACAGGGTCGGACTCCATCATTGTTTTAAGAGATCTCATGATTGGACACTTATCTGTAGTGGTTGCCTTTTTAATGTAGCTAAACCTAGATTTTGGGTCTGGGTCTCAGACCCAAATCAAACCTATCAGCAAACTTACCACTCAACCTATCTGAAGTTATTAATATTAACAGCTCCAACTAATAAAAGAGTCAAGCATAGGCTGGGTGCGGTGGCTTACACCTATAATCCCAGCATTTTTGGGAGGCCGAGGCGGGCAAATAACTTGAGGTCAGGAGTTCACGACCAGCCTGGCCAACATGGCAAAACCCATCTCTACTAAAAATACAAAAATCAGCTGGGCATGGTGGTGCGTGCCTGTAATCCCAGCTACTCGGGAGGCTGAGGCATGAGAACCGCTTGAACCTGGGAGGCGGAGGTTGTGGTGAGCCGAGATTACGCCACTGCACTACAGCCTGGGCAACAGAGCGAGACTCTGTCTCCAGAAAAAAAAAAAAAGAGAAAAGATTCAAGCATAAACAGTAAGTCAGTTGTCCAGAATGGAATTTCTATCTTGCAAAATATCAAAGCCAATCTTGTGTTTTCTGTTCCGTTTGAAAATACATACAACCACTATACACCTATTAAAATGGCCAAAATCCAGAACACTGGCAAAACCAGATGCTGGTGAGGATGTGGGGCAGGAACTGTCATTCATTGCTGGTAGGAATGCAAAATGGTACAGCCATTTTGGAAGAGTTTAGCAGTTTCTCACAAAACTAAACATCCTCTTAACATATGATTTAGCAATTATACTCCTTGGTATCTACCCAAAGGAGCTGAAAACTTGTCTACATAAAAACTTGCACATGGTTGTTTATAGCAGCTTTATTCATAATTGCCCAAACTTGGAAGCAACCAATATGTCCTTCAGTAGGTAAATGAATAAATAAACTGTCATACATACAGACAATAGACATTATTTAGTGCTAAAAAGAAATGAGCTGGCCAGGCGCGGTGGCTCACACCTGTAATCCCAGCTACTCAGAAGACTGAGGCAGGAGAATTGCTTGAACCCAGGAGGCGGAGGTTGCAGTGAGCTGAGATGGCACCACGGCACTCCAGCCTGGGTGATAGAGCGAGACTCCATCTCAAAAAATAAAAGAAGAAATGAGCTATCAGGCCATGAAAAGATGAGGAGGAATTTGGGTGATAATTGGACTTTGGGTAATAATTGATGAGGTAAGTTCATCAGTTTATAACAAATTGTACCACTTTGATTGAGGATGTTGATAATGGGGAAGACTATGCTTGTGTAGGGGCAGAGGGTATATGGGAAATCTCTGTACCTTTGTTTCAATTTTGCTTTGAACCTAAAACTGCTCTTTAAAAAGTCTTAATTTTTAAAAATGATCATAGATTGCTTTTGGAGTAAGAACACAAATTATGTTTCCATGTAGCTAAAAAAGCGCTATTTTCATCTGTCATTATCTGTCGCTCATTCTCTCTAGAGACAAAAGGGCTGAAACCTCCATTATTACTAAGTAGGCTTCAGATCTTTAACATCAGAAGGGCACTCAGAGAAAATTCTAGGCCAGCCTCCTTTCACATTAGAGCTAGCCACTGACAGTTGAAGGATTCTAAAAAATACATTTGTGACATACTCCCAAAATAATGTATAAAAAACGAAAATATTTATGAGACCATCAAGCTGGTATTAAATAGCATGCCCAAGTTCACACATCAGTAAGTAGCAGAATAGAAATTTTAAACCAAGTCTGTCTTACATCAGACTGAAGCTTTTCCCACAGTAATAAACCACCTTCCTCATTTCATTATCAATATGCTTATGCCATCTTTGAAATCGAATCTTGAGTCCAGGGGTGGCGGCATGCACCTATAGTCCCAGCTACTCAGGAGGCTGAAGCAGGAGGATCACTTGAGCCCAGATCAAGGCTTCACTGAGCCATGGTCACACCACTGCACACCAGCCTGGATGACAAAGCAAGTCTCTGTCTCAAAAAAAAAAAAAAAAAATCTAATTTCAACTCCTTTGCATTGTCTTCTATAATCAATGTTGCAAAGCTATAGAAACAGAGTACAGCCTGTCATTGGCAATGTGGAGTAAATTTTCCACGTTTGTTTACTTCTTCTGGGCCTTCAATAAAGCACCCTCCAAAACTATCCCTTTCCATCAGCCCACATACCTTCACCCTTGCAGTTGTAATATTGTGCTCTTAATTATTACTGAAAAATGATGAGGCCAGAATTTTTTCACCGTCACTTGTTTCTCTTGCCACCCTCTGACCACAACAATTTATATCCCTCCCCGAAAAGCTTTGTCTCATTGTATCATTGGCTTAAAGTCCAGGATCCTGTCGTGTGTACCAGATGTGCATGTGGATGAAGATCCTTGGGTGCAACTCCTCTCAACATGGAGACTTGTAACTAAGAAAACAAGCAATGTGTCCCCTCTCCCCTAAACACCCCATATCTAAGAAAGGAATAGAATACTTTTAACAGAACGCCTGTTCAAAAATAAGGGTAACGGAAATACATCACAGTCACTGATTCATAACTATAAAATGATGGTAACTATGCAAATTATTTCCTCTGCGGTGTTCCAAAACACTATTGTCTTTGTGGGACCTCATTACATACATAACATTCTGTTTACTCGTCAACTAAGAATGATATTAGAAGGCTGCTGCTTTAAGAGCACAGTATGGACTACCTTCATGGATTGTAAAATATAAACATCTACTTATATCACATCATCAAACCCCATGTCTGCAGAAGCTACAGAGAGTTCCTAGGGGGGAAAATATTAAAGAATTAACTTAATAGTATACTTGAGCTTTAGTCATTTTGCTTATAAATTAGTAAAGCCAGGCTATAGGAAAAATCAGTTCTTCATTGAGATAATCTTAAAAGTATATTTTCCAAAAGCAACAATTTCATATTCTATGTATGCCTGTTACATTACAGAAAAGCAACCAAGTAGAACATAGTCTTCTAAAAGCTCCAATAGTTGGGATCACTTTAGTATTTTCATTTATTCAGTTGCTTAGTCATACCTAATTTTCTTTAGATCAACTTTTCAGTTATAGTCTTTAATTTTAAAAAGTCAATCAATTTACTCAGTTTCCACCACCTGCATCCTGTTCCCTTGCTACACTTTTTTTTTTTTTTTTTTTGAGATGGAGTCTCACTCTGTCGCCTGGGTTGGAGTGCAGTGGCGCAATCTCGGCTCACTGCAACCTCCGCCTCTGAGGTTCAAGTGATTCTCCCTCCTCAGGCTCTCGAGTAGCTGGGATTACAGGTGCCCGCCACTACACCCAGCTAATTCTTTGTATTTTTAGTAGAGATAGGGTTTCACCATGTTGGCCACGCTGGTCTTGAACTCCTGATCTTGTGATCCACCCACCTTGGCCTCCCAAAGTGCTGGGATTACAAGTGTGAGCCACCACGCCCAGCCCCTTGCTACACTTCGAATTGGCAGCACTTCAATTTTATTTCTCCTAGTATGTAAGCATTCACCATTTAACTGAACCATAAAAATACAGAAAATGCAATTCTGAAGCTGTTCTAATCCCTCCCTTTCCTGCCACTGAGGATCCATGGTCTAAATCAGTGGTTCTCAAGTAATGGCCATTTTGCCCCCTGTCCCAGGGTAACTTTGACAATGTCTAGAGACATTTTTAGTTGTCACAACTGAGGATTCTACTGGCATCCAGTGGGTAGAGGCCAGAGATACTGCTAATAATCATTCTACAGTGCAGAGGAAAGCCCCTCACAACAAATAATTATCTGGCCTCAAATGTCAGTATTGCCACTTTTAAGAAATCCTGGCCTAGAAGAAATTCCATTATTTTCCATATAGTTGATACAATATCGTAAAACTCATTTCAAACATCAATCCCAAAACACATCAGAATCTAATTATATAGAGCCATTCATTCAATAAAGATTTACTGAGTAATGCTATGTGGCAAGCACTATGGAAATAAAAGGAAAGAGAGAATCACTCTTTTTTTTATTTTATTTTTATTTTTTGAGACGGAGTTTCGCTCTTGCTGCCCAGGCTGGAGTGCAATGGCACGATCTTGGCTCACTGCAACCTCCACCTCCCGGGTTTCAAGCGATTCTCCTGCCTCAGCCTCCCGAGTAGCTGGGATTACAGGTGCCCACCACCACACCTAGCTAATTTTTGTATTTTTAGTAGAGACGGGGTTTACACCATGTTGGCCAGGCTGGTCTCAAACTCCTGACCTCAGGTGATCCACACACCTTGGCCTCCCAAAGTGCTGGGATTAGAGGCATGAGCCTCTAATCATGTTAAGTCCCTGAAGAAATGCCTTCATTAAGCACCATGTTGTTGTTGTTGTTGTTGTTGTTGTTGTTGTTATTGAGACAGGGTCTTGCTCTGTAGCCCAGGCTTGAGTTCGGTGGTGTGATCATAGCTTATTGCAGCCTCGACCTCCTAGGCTCAAGCAGTGCTTCCACCTCAGCCTCCCAAGTAGCTGGGACTACAGGCGCATGCTGCCACACCTGGCTAATTTTTTACTTTTGTAGAGATGGGGATCTCACTACATTGCCCAGGCTGGTCTCAAGCTCCTAGCCTCAAGTGATCCACCCACCTTGGTCTCCCAAAGTGCTGAGATTAAAGGCATGAGCCACCATGTCTGGCTTACTTTTTTGTATGTTTTTTTTTTTTTTTTTTTTTTTTTTTTTGATAGGGTCTCCTTCTGTCACCCAGGCTGGAGTGCAGTGGTGTGATCACCACTCTCTGTAACCTTGAACTCCTGGGCTCAAGCAATCCTCCTGCCTTAGCCTCTTGAGCAGCTGGGATTTCAGGCATGTGCCACCATGCCTGGCCAACTCAATTTTTTTACACACAGGGTCTCACTATGCTGCCCAGGCTGGTCTTGAACTCCTGGCATCAAGCAATCCTCCCTCCTTGGCCTCCTGAAGTGCTGGGTTACAGGTGTGAACAACTGCACCCAATCTAAGCTCTATATTAACGTCATGCTCTCTGCTTTCGTTGAAGAATACTGTAAGAAAGTAATGTGAAACCCATTACTAACTTCTCATAGGATCTTGCACATATCTTAGTACCACCTATGTGAAACTACATGTAAATTTATTTTAGAAATCAATGTTTCTTCCTCTCTGATGACAATTATAACTGTTTCCCTTATGACTGCTAAATCGCCTATAGAGACAAATCAAGGCTCAACTATATCACCTAATAGGCCCAAACAGCCGGAACCTTTGTGTATTTCCCCATCCCTAACCCAGCTGGTCTTAACTGGTATTTTAATTTTTCCCATTCTGGATTTGCTAGTCTTATTTATATTTTACCATCATCTTATTAGATTTGTTCTTGCCATAAGTTGCTTCAATGTACAAAATGTGGTCAGATAAGAACAGAAGAAAAATTGAGGACAAGCAACAAGAAAACAATTACAGTACTACTGCTAGAGGTATGCTCTGGCTACTTTCACAGCTTGAAGGAGATCCCTAATGAAGGCAGTGAGGGTTAAAGAAAATTTCCTGAAGGAGCTTATGAGTGAGCTGAACACTGAAAGATAGAAAAGGTGTTAATTCAAGACGATATGAGGGTGAAAAAATGTTCTAGACAATAAAAGCAGGTTTAAAGTACAGAGGTGTAAGAAGCTGGTGTATACAGGGAACTGCAATGCAAATGGTTTGCTTCTGCCAGAAGAGAAGGCATTTTGGGAGTGGCAAGACTTGACACCAAAGAGGTACTTTAGATGACATTAAGGACTTTGGAATCTGGCCTAAAAAGCATGATTGGAAATATGAGAACAGTTAGCAATTTGCTATAATAATCCAGGGAAGAAAAGATGACCCCCATAAATGATGACCCCTGTCAGTTTCCACACATCAGCCATCTTTAATTACTAACACAATTCCTAAAATTGATTAGGAAATAATCCAAATCCCATCCTTACCCCATTCCCTTACCAACATTAACCTTTACAACATCATCATTGAAAAATGGGGTCAATTGCCAATAGGAATGAAAGGAATGAATCAATGTTCTTTGGCCAAAAACTTAAGAATCCTGATTTCTAGATTTTCCACTCTCCTTTGTATCTGATATTATCTGGACTTACTGGCAGCTCTAAAAAGAAAGACTAAGAAACTGTAATAGTTATTCATCTTACTCTGGACAAGCAACAAGAATCTGTTATGATTTTATTTCTTCAATTGTTCCAATCACAGTTTCTAATACAGAAATAAAACTATTCAGTGTCTCGGTTCTTGCTTCATTTTGTTTCACAGAGATCTGCATTTCTGAGTTTTCAGGCTCCAATAGCAGTTCTATCAAGAACAAACAACCAGTATCATCCTGGGCACTGAGGTATGCTTTCCATGGCCGAGTCCCAGCCCTACTCATTGCGATGGTCTGGATGTTCACTACTTGAAGAGCCATCTGGAGGGTGTCAGGATGGAATTCTCCCCGCCAAGGCAACACTTGCTGATGAGCAACTTTGAGGCTAAGCCAAGTTTTCTCAAAATACTCAGCAGTAAGCTGGCGATTGGGGACTAGCATGAGGGCTCCAGAATCAGGGAATTCTTGTTCCCTCTCCTTGTTATCTTCAGGAATCAAGGGTCCTAAAAAGAGACAGAAAACTTGTGTGAAAGATACTCTTAATCTGTAGGAGCTAAGTTTTTTACCCAAATTCCCAAATGTACACAATGTGACTTTCATCTTTGGATAAATGGCTGAAATAACCAATGATGAACCTCTTTCTTGTTCACAAATGCTTCAAATTCAGACAACAGTCTGAGATTTAGTGCTAGGATACTCTACTTTCCACCAATCATTGAAAAGGTAAAGATTTATTATGACAAGATTTAATGTAAGGACTGTTTTTACCTGATGCGGCAAAGGATGAAGTTTTAGGAAGCTCTGGGCCACAACGCTCTGCCCCCTGGCATTTAGAGATAGTTGCCCAGTGGGCTTTGCCATACACTGGCACCAGTGTGTTGAAGTCTGAGGCCCAGCTATTCACAGGTCTTTCTGCCGGATCCTCCAAAAGTCCAAGAGTAGGGTCAGATTTAGGGCTACACAGAATCCGCTTAACTTCATCAATGCCAACTAAGAGGAGGCGATAATAGAAAAGACCTCGGTCCCGTACAGCCATATCTTTTTCTTCCTCTGAGGTAAGACAACAGATTGACCATTAAAAACAAAACCACTTTCCTCCTACTTTTGTGCCAACCATAATAGGAGAAAAAAACGAAGGAGAGAGGAAACCCTAGGAAGCATTAACATTTTCTTCTCGGGTCCGAGACATGACTCACCAAACAATTTCTATTAAGAATCTTTACTATGGGTCACGGCAAGCACTATTTCCTCCTGCAAAACCCACCTATGCAGTAATACAACAAACGTCCCAGCATGTCCTGGCACTCAGCAGGTCGAGAGAGGAAAAGGCGCAGCAAAGCAGTGAGCAGCTCCATCTTAACAGCTGGAAATGTTTCCGACTTCACATTCTCAACAAAGTCCTCTAACACATAAGGAGCATTAGGAATTCTTTCCCCGTGGACACCAAGTAGCCAAATAAGTGCTTGCTTCCCCTAGAGAATAAAGGAATAAGAGCAAGTGCTCAACACTTGACCGTCTAAAATAAAGGAGATAGTAGACAGCCACTGGTTTTGCTTTTGCTTAGTGCCAGCAGAAAAGGTACAATCTTTAGTTTACTTCATTTAATTTACCGATTCCCCTACTATACTATACTCTCTATAACAAATAGGAATGAAATTCTAATACACAAGAGGAAACTCAAAACTTTCATAGCCTATGTTGGATTAAGCAATAAATAAGGTTTCCTCAGGTTTGGGGCCTCTGGCCCTATTGGGGTTTAGTGTTCCAGTGGAAGTTGCCTGAAGAATTTCTCTAAAATTTTCACAGAAGTGGTTACTAACCTATAGTGCACATCAGATTCATCTGTGAAGCTTCTTAAAAATGTATCTGTCAGCTGGGCACGGTGGCTTGCGCCTGTAATCCCAGCACTTTGGGAGGCCGAGGAGGGTGGATCACCTGAGGTCAGGAATTCGAGACCAGCCTGGCCAACATGGTGAAACCCTGTCTCTATTAAAAATAGAAAAATTAGCCAGGCGTGGTGGTGCACGTGTGTAGTTCCAGCTACTCGGGAGGCTGAGGCAGGAGTATTGCTTGAAACCAGGAGGCAGAAGTTGCAGTGAGCCGAGATGGCGTTACTGCACTCCAGCCTGAGCAACAGAGCTAGACTCTGTCTCAAAAAAAAAAAAAAAAAGTTATCTGTCTAGGTCCACCACCCCTGAATATTTAAGTCAGTAGACCTGTGATTACGTCCAAATCTTTGTAAAAATTTCACAAATGGTTCTAATTCTCATTCTAGCTAAAAACTCCATGGTCTAAATCTCTGACTCAAAACTGTTCAAGACACGCCGGGCGCGGTGGCTTAGGCCTGTAATCCCAGCTCTTTGGGAGGCTGAGGCGGGTGGATCACTTGAGGCTAGAATTCTAGACCAGCCTAGACAACATGGCAAAACTCTATTAAAAATACAAAAATTAGATGGGCGTGGTGGTGCACACCTGTAATCCCAGCTACTCAGGAGGCTGAGGCAGGAGAATCACTTGAGTTTGGGAGGTAGAGGCTGCAGTGGGCCGAGATCGCGCCACTGCACTCCAGCCTGGGCGACTCTATCTCAAGCAAAACAAAACAAAACAAAACTGTTCAAGAGAACAATGGTATCAGAGTTTTGTAATAAAAACCGTCAGATAAATCTTGTTTTTATAATTTATATGCCATCTATATCCAAAAGAGAATCTGAAGTGGCAATCAATTCGAAGAGTGTCCACTTCAAACACAGGGTAGAGAGAATAATTAGATTCCATTTCAAAGGGCAGGGTTTCAAGCATTCTCCCTCTACCTAGAAGTAAAGGAGAATTACAGTCTACCTCACTATCTTGAATGTTCTCCTCACAGCCGGGCAGGGCCTGACACACAGCTTCAGTACACTGAGGACACAACCAAACCAGGTCTCGGAAAGTCTGCACCACCACTACAATACAGGTCAGGGTACAAGAGCACAGGATTAGAGCCTCCAGGTAGGGAGGAATCTTAAGAACAGTCATGTATTCAGACTCATGGTTCTGGCTGGATTTCTATAAAATGGGTTTTGGAGGTGTGGTCAATGGTTATCTAAGAAATGTAATGAAATGAGCAATAATTTCTTGAATGTATATTGCTCTTATCAGATTGATGTGAGGATAAATGAACTAATGTATGAAAAAGCACTTTGTAAAATGGAAAGCCATATGCAAATGTGTGTGGGGTAGTATTGCTGTTGAATGAAACACTAAAGACAGTATAAATGGAACCACCAGGCCTGGGAAAATGATAAAGCAAGTGAGGTGCCTAGGGTTCAAACTTGAAGAATACATGCAGGACTGACTCTTGCAGGAACCTAAGTCTGAGTGCCTTCTTAAATTTTGCATCCTAGGCATCTTGCTTGACTTACCCTAGTCCCAACCCTGGAAGCCACTGCCTATGGCATACTGCCATAAAACAAAAGGAGAAGTAAAATTGGTGAAATATCAAGCAAGGTCATCCTAGTAGTCTTCATTGTCTATAGTACAGCCTTATAGACTCAAGACAGCCTAAAGACTCAATATCCTATTAGATCTATAGACCCTATGCTTCTCTAACAGCAACAGATGATGATGCAAGGAAAAGTTCAAATCTCTATATTATCATTCAACAACAACCATGTTTTGAGCAACTACTATAAGCCAGGCACTTGACAAAAAAATCAAAAATCCTAAAAAGGCAAGCATTACCTGTGGTAATGTGCTCTTGTCGAAGACCCAGCAACTCTGTTAGAATCTGAACACATTGATCTGTGTAAGTCCTGGCAATGCCACCTACAAAAGAAGGGAAAGAAGAGAAAACTGCTAAGTGAAATATTAGCACCTCAATCTAAAATCATCTCCCACCAATCAAAGACAAAAGAAACAGAACTATCTAAAAAAAAAAAAAAAAATCATTCTTTGATGAACTAAGAATATAAGTTTCCTATAAAGGGAACTTTGGTAAAAATCATTCTTTCTCACTGACTACTAGAAAATTAAAAGCTCATAGCAAAACAATTCCCCATTAAACAAGGCTGAAAACTTATAGTAACAAAGGTATTTACGTGGCAGCCAGATATGAGGCACCCTTTTTGTTGCAGCACACTCGCAAAGGAGTATTTTGCGGGGACACTTGACAGCAGTCTCCTAAGGATTTCTAGTCTCCTCTTTGCTCCCTCTTCTCCGCCCCTAAAATAACCATGTTTTATTCCAAATATGAGGGTTCCTCCTCCTCCTATACTTGAAATCTTTCAAAACTTAGCTCAACAGCTGTTTTCAGTTTTTGAGTCACTCCAGCCTTTTAAATTCCAGACAGGGTACTATGAAAAAGTCTGTAAGATTTAGGAATTATTCTGTGTTGGTCTACATTCAGCACAATACATAGCCCATAGTAGAAGCCCAATAAACGACTGGTGGATTAACATAGGACTTTGAGTCAGGAAAGCTGCATTTCAGTCCCATTTCTAAAACTGTATGTCCTTTTGGCAACTTGATCATTGTTTTTGTGTCTGAGTTTCTTCATCTTTAAAATGAAGTTAATGACATTTGTCTGCTTTTCCTGACTGTCTCATGAGACTGTGGTAAGATGATGTATAGGAAAGCATTTTGGATACAAGACAACAAAAATTTTAAGTATTGTAGTTTGAGTTACCTGTATTCTCCATCCTGGAAGATATGGCAACACCAATCTTGACCAAAAAAAAAAAAAAAGAAAAAAGAAAAAAAACAACTCACTTCCCCCTTGTTTGTAGTCACTGACCCAATTATTTAGTGCATAGTACTTCGCTTCTGAAGCAAGATTCATGTCCTTTGCTCTCTATGGTTCCTCTAACCACAGCTTTCTTGCTGGCTGGTCTAGATTCTCAAGAAAGAAAAGAAGCAGACACCTACCTATGGCAAAGATGGCAGCCTGTGCAAAGTCCGCAGACACATCCGTGCAGTACCCTCGAAGCTCCTCTAGCACCTGCTGCACATTCTCATCATTCACCAGCTCACACAGCACCTCCACTTTCTGTAGTTTGATGTAGTGGGGCTCCGAGTAGGAGCAAAAAAACTTTTTGTAGTGGCTGCTAAAGTGACCTGGCAAACTATGCAAGATCTGGCGTACATGACAAAGAGCAACAAAACAGAGCTCACGGCTCTCCGAAGAACAGGCAGCTAGCAAAGGTCCCTTGACCCGCACAAGGACATCGGTTTGTACATGGGGAAACTTTTTTGCCAAGATCAGAAAAAGTTTGGTAGCTCCCATCACCACACCTGGGCTACTGCTCTTGAGAAAACTATCCAACAGATTGAGAATGTCAAATAGTTCTTCCTCACTGCGGGGTTGGTAGCGTAGCAGAAAGTTCAATACCTCAGCCTGGCCCCACTGGTCTAGTTTTGACATTCTATCCAAAAAAGAAAACAAAAGAGCTATTTTAGCAACAAAATTAGGGCAATTTCCATGCCACTGCCATATGACCAGTTGGTTGTTCATCATAACAAAGGGAGAATTCTTAAAAATAGGCTGTGCCATAATTAAATCATTCTTTTCATGTACTATTTAAAGTTTACACAAAAAAGGCTTAAAATTCCAAGATGAGCTATTAATACAAATGCACACTTCTAAGACCAAAGACATGATCAGCATACACTGGGTACAGGTTCCCGACATTTTAAGACACTATAAATGGCTTAGTTTGGGGGACGTAATGACTAGAAAAGGGTAGAACCTATTCCCATAGTATATTTCTATTTCCCTATATCAATAAGGGAAACTAAGGCAAATAAAAGAAATTCTCTTAGTGAAATGTGAGGGAGTTAATAGTGGTTAACTGGCTGGGCACAGTGGCTCAGGCCTGTAATCCCAGCACTTTCGGAGGCCGAGGTGGGCAGATCACCTGAGGTCGGAAGTTTGAGACTAGCCTGATCAACATGGAGAAACCCTGTCTCCACTAAAAATACAAAATTAGCCGGGCATGGTGGCGCATGCCTATAATCCCAGCTACTCGGGAGGCTGAAGCAGAAGAATTGCTTAAAGCCAGGAGGTGGAGGCTGCGCTAAGCCGAGATAGTGCCATTGCACTCCGGCTTGGACAACAAGAGCAAAACTCCGTCTCAAATAATAATAATAATGGTTAACTTTCTTTTCTACCTCACATAAGTTGTTCAATACATCAACAAGATCCCACAAGGACGCAGATCTCATAATAAAAAGAGCACTGAAGCATCCAAACCGATTTAAGAGATGGTGAGCAATGGGCTTATTGATGACAACGCCTCCTTCCTGTTTCAGAATTTCCTCTAGAGACCTCAAGCAGTTCACAACTACAATTGGATCCTGGTCACGCAGCAAACTGTATAATTCATTTACCAGGGCACCATCTATAAAAAAGAACAAAGTTCTTAGATAAAGAAGAAAAGCTTCAGAGTAACAGGGATGTAGCCAGAGTAATAGCTCCAAGTAGACAAAGTTGAACTTCTCTGCTACAAAAATGACAAAGGCCATACTAAAGTGCAAGGCAAAAAAAACCTGCCATGTCCAGACTGTTTTAAGCAGCTAATACAAAGGATCTAACTGGGGCCCGAGAGAAAGGACTTCTCATCTCCAGAAGACACCAAGCCCTGCATCCTACTTAAAGAGACATGTATAGAACTGGGGCCACATTATTATTTTCTACCAAAGCTACATAATCTTTTATAAAGTTATACATAATGGAGGCACATTGACCATGATGGATTACACTGAACTTACCTACTTCAGAGTCTCCATGAAGATTATGCATCTTGGCACATCCAAGGACTGCCACTCTCCTGACATATGAAGCCTTATCCCGCAGACCATTGAGAATAGGCTGTTGTATATACTCCTGCACACCAGGCATCCTAAGCAACACATCCTGGAGTCAGCCAGATTCGGAAATACTAATTTTGACATACATCAGCCCCTGTTCACCTAACAGAGAGTTTAGTAGATGCTACACCCATCAGATCATGAAGAATTGCAGAAAGCCTCTATTAAGCTTAAAAAGCCATAATTTGACGTTTTTGTTTTTCTCTTGTTTTTTTCAAGATGGGGTCTCACTTTGTCACCCAGGCTGCAGTGCAGTGGCCCAATCATAGCTCACCGCTGCCTCTAATTCCTGGGCCCAAGCCATCCTCCTGCCTCAGCCTTCTAGTGGCTGAGACTACAGGTGCATGTCACCATGCCCATTTAATTTTTTGTAGATATAGGGTCTCACCATCTTGCCCAGCTGGTCTCGAATTCCTGAGCTCAAGCAATCTTCCTGTCTCAGCCTCCCAAAGTGCTGGACTATAGGCATGAGCCACTGCGCCCATCCTAGTTTGACTTTTCATTTGGAATAATGATGCACAGGCAGCAAAAAAATATATACACATAATTGTTTAGAGATATTTAACCAAAATTGAGGACTATTTTACTTAGAGTGAGAATCAAAATCTCCCTCTAATAAAATTATATGATATAGGTTATTAAGCCAAAGCAGTGGCTGAAAATCTAAGTTCAGGGTACGATAATGTTTTCCCCAGTATTAAGGAGCTCAAATAAATTATCCTCTTTAAAAATCTTCCCTGTGATCTCTTTAATTCATCAGCCATTTAGGACCAGACAGAGAAGACGGTACTCACCTGAGGCTACACATGCTCCGTAATGCCAGCCCTCGCACCATTGGATTGGGGTCTGAGCAGTCTTTGCACAGCGTATTGATGGCCAGGAGAGCCAGATCTGGTTTCAGGGGAGCATATGTGCACATGTACAGATAAACCAACTTCTTCTGGACAATATCTACAGTGGCACTGGCCTTCACCATTTCCATAAAAACACCAGACATATCCAAGCCCTGAGTCATGTACCTGAAACCAATGCACATGACAGAAAGAAGTAAAATGCAAAATCCCCAACTAACAATGGAGGGAGTTTTACTTACATATCTCCTGGTTACCCAACTAGCTTGTGATCTCTTAGAGGGTAGCGGCCAGGATTACCTTGTCTATTACATCACACAGTACTTCATACTCTAGGCCTGCAATAAACATTATTCTTCTATTCATTCAACAAACACTTATTATTATTTGTGAGATGGAGTCTTGCTCTGTTACCCAGGCTAGAGTGCAGTGGCACAATCTCGGCTCATTACAACTTCTGCCTCCCAGGTTCAAATGATTCTCCTGCCTCAGACTCCCGAGTAGCTGGGACCACAGGCACGTGCCACCACGCTTGGCTAAATTTTTATATTTTTAGTAGAGACGGGGTTTCGCCATGTTGGCCAGGCTGGTCTCGAACTCCTGACTACAGGTGATCCACCCGTCTTGGCTTCCCAAAGTGCTGGGATTACAGGCGTGAGCCACCGTGCCCAGCCTCAACAAACACTTATTGAATCCCTAGTACTTTGGTGAAATTCAACTTTTACATCCAGGGATATGCTCTTGGGACATAATCTTGAAGAAGGCGTGGTCTCAGACCTCTAGGAACTTCAAATCTATTAATGAGCCAGATAAGAATACCGTTAATTATGGTATGATAGATAAGTATTTAAACAGAAGTATTGTACAAGGCGCAGAGGGGATTCAGAGGTCTAACACTGGCAGGAAGTCAGAAAATGTTTCTTCACAGAGGAAGTAACACTTTACCTGAATGAGCAGGAGCTCACTAGACAAATGTAATAGATGTAATAGAAGGTATGAGGTATGTAAACATGAGCAGGAGCGGCATACATTTTTTTGAGTCTGTAAGTAGTTGAATTAACAGCTTGTTCCTTGGGTGCTGTGGTAAGTTTGGACTTCATTGTTTCTCAAACTGGTCTCCTACTGGAATCAGCTCAGATGTTTATTAAAAATACAGATTCCTGGGTTCCCTCCCACCCTACTGAAATCAGAATCAATCCCTGGACTGGATGACAAAAAGCACCCCAAGGGATTTTTGTGCATAGTAAAGTTTGTGAACCATAGCTGTAGGCAAGAGTTATGTGTTCAGATTTGTATAATGGAAAAATTCTGTCTCAAATGAGGCAAGGTGGCCTACTAGTAAGCTGCTGCAATTGCTTTGGTGATGAAGGCCTGGACCAGAACAACAATGCCAATAAACTAGAGAGGGTGGATATTTAAAATCATGAATTCAAACCATCTGACATGAGAAGTGGGGATCGGGTGTCCTCAAGGTTGGCTCCCACGCATAGTCGGCTGCTGGTGGCATTCATCAACACAAATGTAAGCTGAAGAACAGGTTTGAGGAAGACGGAAGAATGTCCGTGCTATTTCGGACATACTTTTGATAAACCATGCACGCGGAAATGCCAGGCAGGCAGTGGGATACGTGGGTCTGAAGCTAAAAAAAAGAAGTCTGTACTAGCTATATTATAGATCCAGGAGTTAGCAGTAATTGTTCAAGCCTGTGATACGGAGGAAACTACCCAGGTGAGTAAAAGATGCTGCAGAGGAGAGACTGAGATGGTACTCCAAAGCAGCAGGACGAAGACCGAACCATATAATTGCCACGTGTGAAAGCTAATTTACCCTTTCAGAGAGACTGGGGCTAGTGAGCCCTGATGGGGACTGCAAAGGGAGCAAACAGCACGCGACGGGAATTAGGTGATACCTAATCACTCGCTGGATGACATTCCGGTAGCGCAGCCTATCACCTTGAATGTGAGGATTGCACAGAGCCTTCTTCAGCTCCTTCACCACGTCCTCGGACCCAAGGTACGGCATCTTCCTAACAGTCACAGGGCAGCTCCCACATCTCCCACGGTAACTCGTGGGCTCCTTCTCGTCTTGATGTGGGAGCCTGAGTAAAGGAAATATGAGTCAGTGAAAACACTAAAGGCGAAATCTCGCCTCAGGCTCGGCTTCCGTAGGGCCGGCACCCTGGCCCTGACACACTTCCACGCCCTCCGTGACCCCGCGAGCCCCACCCTGGGCTCTTCAGGCCCTACCCTCGCCCGGCAGGCCGTTCACCCCGCCCACAGATCGCTCCCGCTACCACTAGGCCCTCCGCCGGATTTCCAGCGCCGCGTCCGACTGACCGCAGACCCCTCCCTCTCCAGTTCCAGCCTTTCTTGCGCCTTCAAGCCGTTCTCATCGCAGATAGGCCCAATCTTCCTTTCTGCGGAAGTCCCGCCCCCTTGTCAAGAGACCAAACAGAAGCGCGCTGCCGGTATCCCAGCGAGCAAAGGCTGAGCGTGGTCCCGACTCCGACCTTAGGATGCCCTTCCCCCAACCTCTCACCCTCCAGGCGCAGCCGCGCGGCTCCCTCTGGTGGTGCTGTGGCAGGCAATCGGAAATCGGCTACTTCGGCCTGTCTCCTCCCAGCAGCGCGCGCTTTGAGTGCCCGGCTTGGCCTCAGCTCCCGCGCAGTTGGGAGTGTCGAGCGCCCTCCGCTCTTTGGGCTCCCGCCGGTACTGTCACTTCCTTTTTCTGCCCACTCTAGTGACTTATTCCTCTGCTGGGCTCTTTCCCTTAGGGTATCTGGCCCTGTTCTTGCCCAGCATGACTTTTATCTTGGCGCCGTTGTGGAAGCCTCACGCAGGAGCCTTGCCCCGACGGAGAAGATCCCACTGGTGACTCCAACCCTGCCACCATGAATGGGGTCCTGATCCCCCATACGCCCATTGCAGTGGACTTCTGGAGCCTGCGTCGGGCTGGCACCGCACGGCTCTTCTTCTTGTCTCACATGCACTCGGACCACACCGTGGGCCTGTCTAGCACCTGGGCCCGACCCCTCTACTGCTCCCCGATTACAGCCCACCTCTTGCATCGTCACCTACAGGTATGGGGCTGGAGTCAGTCTCCGAGAGCTGGTCCAGGCATCTGGGTTGGGACTTCGACCTGTCATTCTTTGAGTCATAGAATGGGGGCCACGAAGACTGATGCGGAAGTTGTTTGAACCCCAAAATGCATCTTTAACCCAGAATAGGAACGTGGTTTCCAAGTGACCAACTTGAGATATTTAGCTTTAAGTTGAGGAGATATTTTAGTCCACCCAAGGAAACTATTGCTACCTTTATACATAAGCTAGGCTGATGTTTCCCAAACTTGCCTTTTTTTTTTTTCTGATACGGAGTCTCGCTCTTGTTGCTGCAAGGCTGGAGTGCGGTGGCACGATCTCGGCTCACTACAACCTCCGCCTCCCGGATTCAAGAGATTCTCCTGTCTCAGCCTCCTGAGTAGCTGAGATTACAGGCGCACGCCACCACGCCCAGCTAATTTTTTGTGTTTTTCGTGGAGACGGGGTTTCACCATGTTGGCCAGGCTGTTCTCAAACTCCTGACCTTAAGCGATCCGCCCGCCTCAGCCTCCCCAAGTGCTGGGATTACAAGCGGGAGCTACCACGCCCCGCCTGAACTTGCCTTATCTTAAGAATCCACCTAACGTGCTGGGTGGTTCTCCAGCTGTCTCCCAACCCCACCCTTAAGTCTCCAAGATATTAAGATCAGGAGTAAGTTTGAAATTTGCTGACTAGACTGGTTGCTGAACTCTCCCCCCACCCCACCCAGACGGAGTGTCCCTCTGTTGCCCAGGCTGGAGGGCAGTGGCTCCAACTCGGTTCACTGCAAGCTCCGCCTCCCGGGTTCACGCCATTCTCCTGCCTCAGCCTCCCGAGTACCTGGTACTACAGGCGACCGCCACTTTTTTTCTTTTTTTTTTTTAAGTAGAGATGGGGTTTCACCGTGTTTCCCGATCTCCTGACCTCATGATCCTCCCGCCTCGGCCTCCCAAAATGCTGGGATTACAGGCGTGAGCCACCGCGCCCAGCCAGCTGAACTCTTAATTAAGTTGTACAAAGGGTGGGATGGAGAGTGGAAGGAGGAAGGGCAGATTGCTTGGGAATCCCCATTACAGCTTCCGCGCCCAGTGACTCAGGATTTGGTCAGCCTTCCTGATTCATGTAAGGCATCGTCCCTGACCCCGGGAAGTAACAGGGAGGGGAGTCCGTGGTCACTGGGATGACTAACTGTTTTCTCAGGTGTCTAAGCAATGGATCCAACCCCTGGAGATTGGTGAGAGCCATGTATTACCCCTAGATGAAATTGGACGAGAGACCATGACTGTAACTCTCCTCGATGCCAATCACTGTCCTGGTTCTGTCATGTTTCTCTTTGAAGGATATTTTGGAACCATCCTCTACACAGGTGGGCCTCTCAAGGAATCCCAGTGACTTCTCCAGACTAGATGTTACTTTTTTTTTTTTTTTTAATGTATAGACTGGGGCTTTGCGATATTGCCCAGGCTGGTCTCAAACTCCTGACCTCAAGTGATCCTCCCGCTTCAGCCTTCCCAGTAGCTAGGATTATCAGCACAAGCCATCACACCTGGCAGACTTTTCTTGAGCAGCCTTAACTCAATAGAAGTCTGGAGGCGCTGAAGGCCTTCTAACTTCATCACATATGAGCATAGTGACCCTATCTCAACTGATTTCCCACTCTTTTTTTTTTTTTTTTGAAACGGAGTTTCACTCTTGTCACCCAGGCTGGAGTGCAGTGGTGTGATGGTGGTTCACTGCAACCTCCGCCTTCTGGGTTCAAGTGATTCTCTTGCCTCAGCCTCCCAGGTAGCTGGGATTACAGGTGCCCGCCACCACACCCAGCTAATTTTCGTATTTTTAGTAGATACCGGGTTTCACCATGTTGGCCAGGCTGGTCTTGAACTCCTGACCTCAGGTGATCCACCTGGCTCGGCCTCCCAAAGTGCTGGGATTATAGGTGTGAGTCACTGCACCCAGCCAATTTCCCACTCTTTAAGGGTCCAAACCTTGTGAAGAGTAATCGAAAAACAGGAGCAGGGTGGAGACATTTCAACAAAGAAACCATGCAGCTATACTGCATAGTTCAGTGCCAGGCTACATAATAGTTTTTTCACAGACTAGTAAGCATACCCCCATCTATTGTTGGAGGTAGGAGAGGCTTGTCTTCTGTTTTTTTGTCTCTGACCTTCTGCCCCCATATACATATTCTTCTAGGTGATTTTCGATACACACCATCCATGCTGAAGGAGCCAGCCCTAACACTGGGGAAACAGATCCATACTTTATACCTAGACAACACCAATTGCAACCCAGCCCTGGTTCTTCCTTCCCGACAAGAAGCTGCCCACCAGATTGTCCAGCTCATTCGAAAACACCCACAACATAACATAAAGATTGGTGAGTTGTTTCCTTTCAGTTTCCTGTCACCTGTATATAGTGAACTAGGTTATTTAAGGGTTCTCACTTAAATATCTTTGTGCTTTCATATCTTTGTGCAGTTCTCACTTTCTCCTACACTGACCACCTTATTTAAAATTTCAACCTGGCCAGGTGTGGTGGCTCACACCTATAATCCCAGCACTTTGGGAGGCCAAGACGGGAGGGTCACTTGAGCCAGGTGTTTGAGACCAGCTTGGGCAACATGGCAAGACCCTGTCTCTACAAAAAATTTAAAAATTAGTTGGGCATGGTGGTGCGTGGTGCATGCCTGCGGTCCCAGCTACACAGGAGGCTGAGACAGGAGGATTGCCTGGGTCCACTAGGAGGTCAAGGTTGCAGTGAGCCATGTAAGTGCCATTGCACTCCAGCCTGGATGACAGAGCAAGACCCTGTCTCAATGAATGAATGAATGAATAAAATAAGTAAAACTGCAGCCTGCCCACCATCCCCATTCCCAACTCCTGATCACCTATACCGATTCATTTTTTTCATTTTTTTATAGCACTCATATATTCTATACATTTTTAAATATGCTATTGCTTGTTGCCTATCACCCACTTCCTCTGGCACATACACATAGGCACGTGCGCACGCGCGCACACACACACACACAAGCATAAACTCCTTAAGAGCATCATTGAAAATAGGAAGAGACTTTGTGTGTTTGTGGAACAGAGAGGCAGCAGCCAGTATGACAGGCACACAGTGGGCAAGGAGGCTGGAAAGGCAAGAGGAGCTATAGTGCTCTTAAGCCATTTTGGACTTGATCCTAAACCCAACCAAGAGCTATTGAAGGATTTTAAGTAGAAGAGGGACAATATGCACTCATCGCCTTGCAATATATTCTATATGTATTTATTGGACTTTTTATTATCTGACTCCCCCTGCTAGAATGTGAATTCCACTATAGCAGGCTCTTTGTTTTATTATGGGTATATCACTAATGCCTGACACAGAAGCATTCAATGTGAATGAATGAAATTTATCAGAACATAGATATTTAAGTGAGCGTTGTGCTTTAAATTAAGTATACTGAAAAAACAGCTATGTGCTTGTTCTACTGATTATAAACAGTATAAAACATTGTCAAGGACTCTTTCTTGGAGTTGCCATTTGGAATAGTTTATGAAAATAAATTTTTGTTTTATAAAATAAATACATGTAATAGATTTGGTTCTAAATTACTTTTTTGGTTGTTTCCAAATTTGTGAGTCTACAAAAGGGCAAAGATTTGCCACCATTATAAATATTTGAAAAGGACATGTCTCAACTCTGAAAGGAGTTTCAAAATGAGACTAAACAAAGGCATTGAAAAAATTATATACCTTCCAGGGTGACTACCAAATTGATTGAGAAATATCCTCTACTCTCAGGATTGCTTGACTACTCATAAAGACCTAACCATTCTTAATATTTAAATGCAGAATTTTCTCAAAGAAGCAAAGCTGGCTAGGAGGATGCTATAGTAAGTCTTGATTAATTTTGCAAACATGTAATAAGCCTCTACCAACTAAGTACCAAGTATCCAATAGGCAGTGGGGATATAAAGATGAATAAAATGTAGTCTCTGACTTGGAAGGCTCCCAGTCTGGTAGGGAAGGACCTGTGGGGAGGTGGAAGTGGGAATATATATAGAGAGAAGAAAAATCAGCTCCATTTGTGCCCAAGGAGTGAGATTTTGAACCCTAATCAGGAATAAAGTGGATATAAATAATACGTATTTCTTATTAAGGCGTTCACAATCTGGTTGTGGATTTGAAACTTCTTCAGAAAAGGTCTGAGAACAGCTATTAAACATCTTCTATATCTATTACCATAACTATTACCCAAATTAATGTCTCAATTTCTTTCTCTGTAAGTACTATTTGGGCCCTTCAATTGAAACTTCCACTCCAGCTTCTTCTCATCCTGGCAGTCAAATAATATTATTACCATATTTTTTTTTAATTTTTTTTGAGGCGGAGTCTCACTCTGTCGCCCAGGCTGGAGTGCAGTGGCCGGATCTCAGCTCACTGCAAGCTCCGCCTCCCGGGTTCACGCCATTCTCCTGCCTCAGCCTCCCGAGTAGCTGGGACTATAGATGCCCACCACCTCGCCCGGCTAGTTTTTTGTATTTTTTTAGTAGAGACAGGGTTTCACCACGTTAGCCAGGATGGTCTCGATCTCCTGACCTCGTGATGCGCCCATCTCAGCCTCCCAAAGTGCTGGGATTACAGGCTTGAGCCACCGTGCCCGGCCCATATTTTTCTTTTTAAAGCTCTGCTCTGAGCATGTTATTCTTATGATTAGAATTAGCCATTTTCCTACTTCATACTCAGTGGCTCCCCTTCATTTACACAATGAAGTCCGAGCTTCTTAGTGGTACATATAAGACCCTCTATTATGTGGCCCTTTCTTGCCTCTCTGGTATCATATCTTACCAATTCCTTCTTTACTTTAGTAATAACAAACTGACCCCTCTTAAAATGTTTTCCACTATACCCTTTCTACCCTTTCCTTGCCAGGTTAAACTTGCCCATCCTTTAAGATTTAGCGTAACTTTCCCTAACTTCATCACCTGTTAGATACAATACTGTATACTTTTTTTTTTTTTAAAGAGACAGGGTCTCACACTTGCCTAGGCTGGAGGGTAGTGGCGCAATCATAGCTTACGGCAGTCTGGACCTCCTGGATTCAAGTGATCCTCCTGCCTCAGCCTCCTGTGTAGCAGGAACTATAGGCATGCAGCAACATGCTTATTTGTCTATTTTTGTAGAGACAGGGTCTCGCCAGGTTGCCCAGGTTGGTCTTGAATTCCTGGGCTCACGCAGTCCTCCCGCCTCAGCCTCCTAAAATGGTAGGCTTACAGGTGTGAGCCACAGTGCCCGGCCTGTACACATATCTTTACGTTGCTCTTAACTGTGGTTTTTCTGGGTCTCCTTGTAGATTGTACTTCTTGAGGGCTGACAGCTTTCTTTATTAGTTTTCATAGTGCCTGAAGCTTGCTAGATGCTCTCTTTTGTTGAACTAAATGAATGAGTAGATTCTGTGTCATTCCCCTTCATATATCTTAGCTCAAATGTCACTTCTTCCTTGATATTCTCCCTGGATTTCTCCATGAATTGTATCTATTTTTGTTAAACATTTTGTTGATTTATTAGGATTTTCCAATAGCTTCATTTTCTTCCTTCTCTTACTTTCCCCAATACATTGAACATTATTTAGGACTCTACAGCCTGGGAAAGGAATCACTGCTGGAGCAGCTGGCCCTGGAGTTTCAGACCTGGGTGGTATTGAGTCCTCGGCGCCTGGAATTGGTACAGCTACTGGGCCTGGCAGATGTGTTCACAGTGGAGGAGAAGGCTGGCCGCATCCATGCCGTAGACCATATGGAGATCTGCCATTCCAACATGCTGCGTTGGAACCAGACCCACCCTACCATTGCTATCCTTCCCACAAGCCGAAAAATCCACAGCTCCCATCCTGATATCCACGTCATCCCTTACTCTGACCATTCCTCCTACTCCGAGCTTTGTGCCTTTGTCGCAGCACTGAAGCCTTGCCAGGTGGTGCCCATTGTCAGTCGGCAGCCCTGTGGAGGCTTTCAGGACAGTCTGAGCCCCAGGATCTCCATGCCTTTGATCCCGGACTCTGTACAGCAATACATGAGTTCTTCCTCTAGAAAACCAAGCTTTCTCTGGCTGTTAGAGAGGAGGCTAAAGAGGCCGAGAACCCAGGGTGTTGTGTTTGAATCTCCTGAGGAAAGTGCTGATCAATCTCAAGCTGACAGAGACTCAAAGAAGACTCAGAAAGAGAAACTTTCTCCCTGGCCTGCATACCTTGAAAAGCAGCCTTCCCACCATCCTTTGCAGACCAAGAAGCAGTTGTTCCCAGACCTCTATAGCAAAGAATGGAACGAGGCAGTGCCTTTCTGTGAGTCCCAAAAGAGGGTGACTATGTTGACTGCTCCATTGGGATTTTCAGTGCCCTTAAGGTCTACAGATGAAGAGTTTATCTCTCTAAAAACCAGGGAGGAAATTGGTTTAGGGTCCCCCTTGGTACCCTTGGGAGATGATGATGGAGGTCCAGAAGCCACAGAGAATCAGAATGCCTGGATGGGACATGGTTCTCCCCTGTCCCACAGCAGCAAGGGCACCCCTCTTCTAGCTAGTGAATTCAGGGGTCTAGCACTCAAATACCTTCTGACTCCAGTGAACTTTTTCCAGGCAGGGTATTCTTCCAGGAGCTTTGACCAGCAAGTGGAAAAATACCATAAACCCTGCTGAAGACAGAGTACAGAAGGAAAACATTGAGCCCACACTGCCATTTTGAAGATAGTAACTGATGGCTGGTGGGAAAGAGTTTGTTTTGGGGGCCTGCTTTTCTATCTTTACAAGACTCTTACGGGCCCACCGCGGAGCAGCACTTCCAAAACTTGTTCATTGGGGTCCTCGTGCCTATGGAATCCTTCATTTTATAATTGATTATGTTTAAGAAATACGTTTTGTTTTAAAATCTTTGGAGTATACGTGAGCAAATTAAAATGTCTTTGAAGTCCTACAGTAACTTAATCTGTTTAACCTTGTTTAACCCAGTATTTCTCAAACTTCTGTGAACATGCAATCCTCATATGTGGGTCTGAATCAAAAAGAGTCTGAAACAAAAAGGACCAGGTTATTCCTGTTGCTGTTTTGTGGTGTCATGTGCCATTCTCCATGTCCCCTTCTCCCTCGTCTCAGATCAAAATCTCTAGGGAGTTTATTTTTAAAATTATGAACTATGGTGCTGCGTGCTTCAGTCCTGAACATCCCTGACTTGCTGTGACCCTCCATCCAAATAATTTCCTGGCTCTGCCTCTGGGAGGGAACAGGAAGTGATGAAGAGGTCTTGAAACAGTAGTGAAAATTCTACCTGTATGTCCTTCATGAGGATGTGCAGTTAGTATCACTGGGATTCATGTGGAACAGAGCCAGCTGGGGGGCTGGGCAACTCTCTAGCAGTACCTAGAACGCAGCTGAACAACAAGGCTTTGGGTGTGATGGGACTCCCAGGCCTGGAGGCCCTATTTGACTGAAGCAGAGTTACAAAAGATCAAATGTGTTGTCAGATATTCCTCCAATTGTTCACATAGCTGGGATATTTGTTGCTCCCCCCACCCCTTGGATTGAGTAGGGAGCCAGAGCACACAGCCTGTTTGTTTTAGTATTCAAGGAAGAGACCAAGGAGCCAGCTGGCTGAAAGGGGTGGGGGTGTACAATCTGCCCTGTCCTTCTGCTCATAACCTGACAAAATGCCAAACTAGTAAGCAGGATAGCTGATACCACAGCTATGAGGGAATAGGCTCTGAGAGGGCACAGACTTGTGGAGCTGGGCATCTGGATCAAAACGGCTTTGGGATGGAACCTCGAGCCCTAGCAATGAAAAAGGTTCCGTTTCTTGTCCAGGGGATTTAAAATTTTGAGTTTTCCGCTTTGAGAGAGAAATAGAGAGTTTAGAAAGCAATTGCTCTTGGGAAAGCTGTACACAGCTCTGTTTTGTCAGTGACCTTTGTTGTAAGTCTACCAGTGTTCTGTTAGGAGCCACAGCAGGTGAGGCATTTGGTGCAGCAGGAAACATGGGCACTGCCTAGGCTCAAATCTGTGTAACCCTGAGCAATTGCTTAAATTGTGGAGCCTAGTTCCTCATCTGTAAAATGGACTTGAGATGCCTACCTCTCAGGATTACTATGGAGATCAAATAATTGGTAAAATTCTCCTAGGTCAATGTCTCCAGGATGGGTCTTTCAGATGCTGGTTTTCTTTAGCTTCTGGTTCTTGAAAGAAACTAATCTGTATATAACAAAAGAAACTTTGAAAGTAAAAAAAAATAGAGAAAAAATTTTAATTCGTCATAGATTAATTGATTTGCTTTCTTTTAGTTTTTTTTTCTGTGCATGTAGATGTATTAAATATGTAAATGTTTTTCAAAGTTGGGGATAATACTGTATATAATTTTATAGCCTACATTTTAATTTCTTGATATCTTAAGCATTTCGCTCATTAGATATTATTCAAAAACATCATTTTTAATATTAATATAATACCCTATCATATGAGTATACCTTAACTAAGCCATTCCCATATTCAACATTTTGTGTACTGTTTTTCTAATTACATATATTACAGTGAACAACCTTATGCATATATTTTGCATTTTTATTAAATTAAATTACTGGAGGTAGATTATAGTTTTAAGTTATTGATACCAATTGTGCTGAATTGCCCTCCAGAAAGGTTTCCTGACCATCTTTTCTGCAGACAGGATAGCATTAAAATACCTTGAAGACTCATTAAGTTTAAATGAGATCACGAGAACGGTACATGTTAACACATGGAAAATCATCTCATGTGTTAACTTAATAAATATTTACTAAACTGTGTGGGCAAATTTAGCCGGACTTCCTCTAGCATCCTCCAGCTGTCTCACTTCTATGTGGCCAAAGGTGGCTGGGAGAGATAAGGTAGTTCTCGGTACAGGGGTCCTCACATTGGCGTTATCTTCTAGCAACAAGGGAGCCCGTCTACTCTTGGCACAAGCTGTGTCACACCTGTTCCTTGAAGTGGGTTCTATATGCATTCACATAGGGGAGGGGAAGCAAAAGACTTTGAGGAATTTAGTTGTTGGCAGCATGTTTGCATTTGTTTGGCTTTTTTTGGGAGACAGATTTTAGCTCTGTCACTCAGGCTGGAGTGCAGTGGCACAGTCACAACTCACTGCAGCCTCGACTTCCCAGGCTCAAGAGATTCTCCCACCTGAGCCTCTTGAGTACCTGGGACTATAGGCATGCACCACCATGCCCAACTAATTTTTTTTTTTTTTAGAGACAAGGTTTCACTGTGTTGCCCAGGCTGGTCTTGGTGTTGAACTCCTGGCCTCAAGTGATCCCCCCTACCTTGGCCTCCCAAAGTGCTGGGATTACAGGCATGAGCCCCTGTGCCCAGCCATGTTTGCATTTTCATAATGGGAAAATTCCATACTATTCTAAAAGAAAAATGTCTGCCTTCTTATACTAGAGATTAGCAGTTATTTGATTTTCCAATAGTCCCTCATATAAAAATGCTGCATTGCATATACTTTACATAGCCAATTTAAATTATTTTTAGGCTCTAAAGATGATCCTATAGATGTATGAAGATCTTGCAATTAGGCTTGAAGGTGCTGGGAAAAAGGAGGTTCCCTAGAGATCCATTAGTTATTTAATGGATGATCTGTGGGAGAACTTGTACTTTTCCACAAGGTGACTGACAGTGGCTTAAGGCCCGTTACACAAAAAAAATCTGCCTGGCTGGCGTTGGGGGACCATCTCTCACTCTTGACCCAGATTGCCCTTTGTGGTAGGAAACAGATGAGTGACTCCACTTGTTCTTCTCTTTTCTTTTCTTTTTCTTTTTTTTTTTTTTTTTGAGAAGTAGTCTCACTCTGTTGCCCAGGCTGGATGCAATGGCACTATCTTAGCTCACCACAACCTCTGCCTCCTGGGTTCAATTATCTTGCCTCAGCCTCCCAAGTAGCTGCTATTACAGGCGTGCACCACCACACCTGGCTAATTTTTGTATTTTTAGTAGAGATGGGGTTTCACCATGTTAGCCAGGCTGGTCTCGAACTCCTGACCTCAGGTGATCTGCCTATCTTGGCCTCCCAAAGTGCAGGGATCACAGGGGTGAGCCACTGCGCCTGGCCCAGCCTACGTGCATATATTTTCAATGTTACCATCAGTGAGCACCTGTCAGTGTGTTAGCTGCCTCCCACCCCTCATGCTCCTCAGCCACCACCAACCACCACAAGCTGTTTTGTCTTAGATTCATGGTGCTTTCCCCTTTCTCTTCCCCAGGGGATCCCACCTATACCCGAACAGAATGATGCTGCTCTCCCTTATAATCATCTGAGTCTACAGCTTCCTGTGAGGCATTCTCAGAATGGTTAAGCTTGTCTTTATCTTGACCACAATGCTTTCATTTAGCTCTACCCTTCCATCTTGACTGTCTCATTCCTGGGTAACTTTGTCTTCTTTGAACATATCCTTGACCTACTGGATCACAAAAAGCTCCCAGGATTCTGGGCTTGGTTCTTCTTCTGGATAAATAGCTTATTGAATAATCTTTCAATCACACAAAACTTCTGGCTAGCCTTGGGTTCGCCTGTGCCTTACATTATTTACACTATTGTATTATGGCTATCTTACCAGTCCTGTCTCCTCTGGTTAATTTATAACAACTTTGGAAAGTGTGTGATGAAAAATTTGCCCCCTGTGCTGTTCCTTCCTCAATGTGCTCATTGAAATGCGTGTTTTTGAGGAGCTAAGGAAATTGGGTTAAGCTCACTCACCCTACTAATTAGGCTTTGTGGAGACAAAGCACCAGAGCAAGAGCAGATGCCTGCTGTTTAGGGAGTCAGGGATACAAAGTATGGAGAAAACATGTCTTCAGGAGGAAAGGAAAGCTTTGATCAGCTGAATTTCTTCAAATTCCCACCCATCATCCAGGCTCATACCATCTGCTTTCTAATTTCCCTCTCAATGGTGGGATAAAAATCCTTCAATTAACCTCTTACTAAGAACATTTTCTCTGCTCATACACCTTCAAAAACCCAAACTATTCAGAACATTTTAGGTCCACATGATACAAGGCCCAACCTATCCTTCCAGCCTTATCTCCTAGGATTCTCCCAATGTGCAAGACGGTAGGCCATAGTGGAAAAGATGCATTTTCAAATTAGATGTCTTGGGTTGGAATAGTGATCCTGTGACTTATTCGCTGTGTATATAATCTCTAGCAAACTACTCAGCTTTCCGGCATAAAGTTTCTTTTTGTAGAGTGGGAATAATAATGCCTACCTCATAGGGTTTGGAGGAGAATGAAATAGAATAAAGCAACCAAAGCACTTCACAAGAGTATCCAATACATTAAAAAAAAAAAGAAGAAGAAGAAGAAAAGAAAAAGTGTTTGCCTTTGGCTGGGTGCAGTGGCTCACGCCTGTAATCCCAGCACTTTGGGAGGCCAAGGTGGGCGGATCACCTGAGGTCAGGAGTTCAAGACCAGCATGGCCAACATAGTGAAACTCTGTCTCTACTAAAAATACAAAAATTAGCTGGGAGTGGTGGCATGTGCCTGTAGTCCCAGCTACTTGGGAGGCTGAGGCAGGAGAATCGCTTGAACCAGGGAGGCAGAGGTTGCATTGAGCCAAGATCACACCACTGCACTCCAGCCTGGGCAACAGAGCAAGACCCTATCGCAGAAAAATAAAAATGTTTGACCTTAAACTCCCTGACATACCTTAAATTCTGTTTACAGAGGAGTGACTGACATGTCCAGTGCTTGCTCTGGATAATGCCATTGGCTAATCCTACCTTTCAGGCCCAGAAAAATCTGAGAGATTGGCTAATGAAGGTACTTCCTAGGGGAGAGGTTCCTGGAGTCAAGTCTAACCAAAAGGGCAGTTACCTAAAGCATCCAAGGATGCATTTGTACAGATGGAAAAAGAGTAGGGTGAAATCATGATAAGCTTCAGATGCTATGCTGAGTAGATTTAACTGTAAAATCCTAAGGCAAAGCCAAAACACCTCAAAAGAACAAGTGGTTAATCAGAGGCTCAGAGAATCCAAAGAGGTGTGCAGAGCAGAGCAGTCTGGGCTGTGCATTTCAAAACATTGTGGGTAAACTAAGGGCCAGATACTATGCTTGGTCTGGTTCTAGATTCTTCTGCCACACCAGCTGTATAAACCAACAACCTTGGATCAGTCCTGGAATTCTCCTTTTCAACTCCTGCAGAAGGAAGGCAGAACCACTGGAGAAAAGAACCATACAACTGGTATGACCACAGATTTCAGCCTCTGGTATTTTCAAAGCTGCTTCTCATCTTTTTATGTCCTCGATCCACCTCCTCTCCCATGTCCATCAGTGGTTATGACAAAGATTTACGACTCAAACTCTTACAACATGTGAAGCCTTGGGAAGACACCTTTGAGCATCAAGGATACCAAGCTGCGACAGACACCCTGGGGCAACTTCCCTGGACCATAAGAACAGGTCTGGTCACCCAGCCTCACCCTAAAGGTGGCAGAATGAATCCCCCTATACCTTGTTTAAACCCCAGTCATTGTCAGGAGTTCAAGTCTTTAAGGCCGGATCCTCAGCCTTCCCTCCCCTCTTTCACTAGGCTCTCAAGTCTCCTGCTCTGTGATCAGCAAATTCCTCTATGTCCTCACCATCTTTTCTGAAAGTATCCATCCCCCTCTTTGCCTAAATTGAAGACTGGCTCTCCTCTGAGCACACTGCTTTCCAGCCAGCTTCTCACATACAGGCTCTTTTTTTCTCTCCCCACCTCAAGGTAAGAAGGTGACACTGATGTTCTCCTTACTCTCCTTGCTGCCTCCTAACCATTATTGCCATTTCTTCCTGTGACCATCTCTCCTCCCATGAAGTGCATACTATCTAGCTATACCATCCCCTCCTTCCCATCCTCACTTATCAAGACTTGAGTCACTGACTCACAGCCTTCTCCTCCTTCAGAACCCTGTCATCATTCTGGATGATTTCAACACCCTGGCCACTCAGCTTCCTTGACCTCATCTTCAAAGACCTTATTCTCCCTCTACCTCACCACCCTGTCATTACCAGAAATTATACTACATCTGAAACTTCAATTTTAAACTTTTTCTCCTGGCTTACTTGCTCAAGTACATCTGTGGGACTGACAACAAAATGAGACCTGAGTAAGGAGCCAGCCAGGTAAAGACCTGGTGGGGAGGTCCGATTTAAGAATTGTTTTTTTAGAGACGAGGTCTCGCTATGTTGCCGAGAGTAGGGAATAGGTAGAGGGTTCAGGCAGAATCAGCGCCTGTGATGGGATGGGAATGAGCTTTGTGCCTAAGGAACACCAAGAAGTGAGTGTAGAGAAATGCAAATCAAAACCGCAGTGTGGTACCATCTCACACCAGTTAGAATGGCTACTATTAAGAAGTCAAAATGGCCAGATGCAGTGGCTCACGCCTGTAATCCCAGCACTTTGGGAGCCCAAGGCAGAAGGATCATGAGGTTAGAAGTTTGAGACCAACCTGGCCAACATAGTGAAACCCCGTCTCTACTAAAAATACAAAAAATAGCTGGGCATGGTGGCGGGTGCCTGTAGTCCCAGCTCCTCGGGAGGGTGAGGCAGGAGAATTGCTTGAATCTGGGAGGCAGGCAGAGGTTGCAGTGAGCTGAGATCGTGCCACTGCACTCCAGCCTGGACAACAGAGCGAGACTCCGTCTCAAAAAAAAAAAAACGTCAAAAAACAACAGACGCTGGTGAGGCTGCAGAGAAAAGGGAACGCTTATGCACTGTTGGTGTTCAGTGTATAAGCCCCTGTGGAAATTGGTTCAGCCTCTGTGGAAAACGGTTTGGAGGTTTCTGAAAGAACTTAAAAGACAACTACTCTTTGACCCAGCAATCCCATTCTGGGCATATATTCAAAGGAAAGTAAATCATCCTACTAAAAACACACCTGCACTCATCTGTCCAACCCAGCACTATTCACAATAGCAAAGACACGGAAGCAACCTAGGTGCCCATCAACAGTGGATTGGTTAATGGTAACTTGTGATGTGTAAAATAGAAAAACATATAACCCAGTGGATTGGATAAAGAATATGTGGTACATATACACCAGGGAATACTATGCAGCCATAAAAAGAATGAAATAATTTCCTTTGCAGCAACAATGATGCAGTTGGAGGCCATTACCCTAAGCAAATGAATACAGCAACAGAAAACCAAATACTGCATGCTTTCATTTATAAGTGGAAGCTAGACATTGGGTGGTCACAGACCGAAAGATGGCAATAACAGCCACTGGGGACAACTGGGCGGGGGGCAAGGGTTGAAAAACTATTAGGTACTATGCTTGCTACCTGGGTGATGGGATCAGCCATACCTCAAACCTCAGCATTATCCAATATACCTATGAAACAAACCTGTTATGTGTACCTCCTGTATCTAAAATAAAAGTTGAAATATATATATTTCACACACACACACACACACAGGCCAGGCATGGTGGCTCACACTCGTAATCCCAGCACTTTGGGAGGCCGAGGTGGGCAGATCACCTGAGGTCAGGAGTTCAAGACCAGCCTGGTCAACATGATGAGACCCTGTCTCTACTAAAAGTACAAGAAATTACCTGGGCATGGTGGTGCATGCCTGTAATCCCAGCTACTCGGGAGGCTGAAGCAGGAGAATTGAACCTAGGAGGTGCAGATTGCGGTGAGCTGAGCTTGTGCCACTGCACTCCAGCCTGGGTGACAGAGAGAGACTCTGTCTCCAAAAATAAAAATTAAAAAAAAAAAAAGATATATGTATAAACAAAGAAGAGTGTGTCAGAAGGAGAAGAAGAGGAGATGAGGTCAGAGAGGGTGGCAGGTGTTGGATCAGAAGTGACTTAATAGTTTAAAGTAAGAAGTTTTAATTTGATTGTAAGTGTACTTATAAGCTATTGGAGTGCTTTAAATTAGGGGAGTGATATGATCTGATATATGTTTTTGAAAACAACAGAGAATGGGGCAAAAATGAAAACAGGATACCACTTAGGAAGCTCTTACAGCAATCAGAGATATTGGTGAGCTGAGCTGGGGAAAGGTAATTTACATTCTATTTGATTTTTTTTTTTTTTTTTTTAAGTAGTGATGTGGTCTCACTATGTTTCCCAGGCTGGTCTTGAACTCCTGGCCTCATGATCCTCTCACCTGGGCCTCCCAAAGTGATGGGATTACAGGCATGAGTCACCACACCTGGCCGGATTTACACTGTGTCTAGATAGGAATCTTTTAGAGCATCTTTTTATTATAAGCAGTTACAGTGAAAAAGAATACCTTTTCCTCCACCAAAGCTTTCACAAAGAAAAAGTGTATCTGTAACCATATGTATACACAAAATAATATATAAATACATATATTTGTGGGGAATGAGAAAACGGGAAGAAATGAGTAAGCCAGTTTATAAGTAAATAATTGGAATATTTTATGAATTAACATTATTTCCTATAATAGGCATGTTTTATAACTATCTTCTTAAAAGAAATCGCATGTTTTACTTGCTTTGGAGTCAACACAAGTCTTGGGGTTACAGGTTACATTTCCTGAGAGACTAAGAATCTTCAATTTAAAAAACTTCATTAATCAGAGAGTACTTACTTTTTATTTATTTTTATTTATTTATTTATTTATGTTTTGAGACGGAGTCTCACTCTGTCGCCCAGGCTGGAGTGCAGTGGCACGACCTCGGCTCACTGCAACATCCGCCTCTCAGGTTCAAGTGATTCTCCTGCCTCAGCCTCCCGAGCAGCTGGGACTACAGGCACGAACTACCATGCTCAGCAAATTTTAGTATTTTTAGTAGACACGGGGTTTCATCGTCTTGGCCAGGGTGGTCTCAAACTCCTGAACTTAAATGATCTGCCTGCCTCAGTCTCCCAAAGTGCTGGGATTACAGGCATGAGCCACCGCACCCAATGCTTACTTTTACTTTTAATTTTTATTTATTATTTTTTGAGATGGAGTTTCACTCTTATTGCCCAGGCTCAAGAGCAATGGCATGATCTCAGCTCACCGCAAACTCTGCCTCCCAGGTCAGGTGATTCTCCTGCCTCGGCCTCCCAAGCATCTGGGATTTCAAGCATGTGCCACCACACCCGGCTAATTTTGTATTTTTAGAGACAGGGTTTCTCCATATTGGTCAGACTGGTCTGGAACTCCCGACCTCAGGTGATCACCCCCGCCTCGGCCTCCCAAAGTGCTGGGATTACAGGTGTGAGCAATCGTGCCTGGCCCTTACTTTTTATTTTTAAATTATTAAGATTATTATAGGGCCAGGCACGGTGGCTCTCGCCTGTAATCCCAGCACTTTGGGAGGTTGAGGCAAGTAGATCACGAGGTCAGGTGTTCAAGACCAGCTTGGCCAAGAAGGTGAAACCCCATCTCTACTAAAAATACAAAAATTAGCTGGGTATGATGATGGCGCATGCCTGTAGTCCCAGCTACTTGGGAGGCTGAGGCAGGAGAATCGCTTGAACCTAGGGGGCAGAGGTTGCAGTGAGCCGAGACTGCGCCACTGCAGTCCACCCTCGGCAACGGAGTGAGACTCCATCTCAAAAAAAAAAAAAAAGACCTCAGGAGATCCGCCCACCTTGGCCTCCCAAAGTGCCAGGATTACAGGCGTGAGCCACCACGCCTGGCCATATTTTTAAATTTTTAAATATTTCCCACACAACATAGATGTATCAAGTATCCATATTTGTTATTCTATATTTTACTTCTCACAGACTTTCTAATTTCACAGGTGGTATCAGTAGAGATGAATATTAGTAAATTTAGGAATTTTTTTTTTTTTTTTTAGATGGAGTCTTGCTCTTGTTGCCCAGGCTGAAGTGCAGTGGCACAATCTTGGCTCACTGCAACCTCTGCCTCCTGGGTGCAAGAAATTCTCTTGCCTTAGCCTTCCAAGTAACTGGGACTATAGGTGCCTGCCACCACACCTGGTTAATTTTTATATTTTTAGTAGAGATGGGTTTTCACCGTGTTGGCCAGGCTGGTCTCAAACTCCTGACCTCTGGTGATCCGCCCACCTTGGCCTCCCAAAGTGCTGGGATTACAGGCGTGAGCCACTGTGCCCAGCCAGGGTATCTTTTGGAAGTACCACTGAAGACATTTTCTGATGGATGGAATGAGGGAGTTAAGGAAAAGGTATTATCATCTTCATTTTCAGGATGAGGAAAGTGAGGCTCATCAAGATGCCCACCATCATACCCTAATACCTACCAGAGTCAGGATTCCTATGGACGTCAGGCTCTGAAGCTCCTATTTTTCTATACTGGAATCCTAGGAGCAGTGAGGTTGGTCAGGTAAAAGCCTATTTCATATCAGAGAATTTACCCTCTAGGGTTTTCATAGAGCACATTCCCCTATCCTACCCTGAGTGAAAAGAACCACTTGTTGACTGCTTAGAGGTTTCATCAAAGTGAGTTTACAAAAGTAATAATAAAAAAAATTAAATTAACAGTCAATGATGATAATTGTTATTTTGAGGTTTCTTCTTTTTAAAATAGAGATGAAGTCTTGTTATGTTGCTCAGGCTGGTCTTAAACTCCTGTCCTCAAGCAATCCTCCTGCCTTGGCCTCCCAGTCCTGAAGTTCTGGAATTACAGGCGTGACCAATGTGAGGTCCCCCTCCCTCCCTGACTTCCTTCCTCCCTCCCTTCTTCCCCTCCCTTTTTTTTTTTTTTTTTTTTTGTTTTGTTTTGAGACAGGATCTGGCTCTGTCACTCAGGCTGGAGTACAGTGGCACAAGTCTCAATCTCTTGTACTGAAGCAATCCTCCAACCTCAGCCTCCCTCTCAAGTAGCTGGGACCACAGGCGCACACTACCACACCCGGCTAATTTTTAATTTTTTCTCGTAGAGATGAGGTCTCACTATGTTGCCCACGCTGGTCCTCCAACTCCTGGACTCAAGCGATCCTCCTGCCTCAGCCTCTGAAAATGCTGAGATTACAAGTAGGAACCATTGTACCGGGTCCATTTGAAGTTTCTTAACCCCTATTCTATAGTTAACTGATCCTGATGCTTTGAGCACTGTGAATAAGCACTCAGTAATTCACTCATCAAAACAGTTATAGCACCAACCATGTGTAAGGAACTGTGCTGGGCAGGGGACACTTCATTGGGGCTTTTTGATTTCTGAGTTTGTGGGAAGTGCAAAATGACTTAGCACAAATCATATTCAATCATTAAATTTCAAGTTCCTGTTCTGCTTCATTGCCCCTTTCATGTGGGTCTCTGTGCCTTCCCAAACCATTTATTTTGGTTTTAGATGTTGCTTGAAATTGATGATAGGGAAAGACATATGGAATGCGGATGCTAAATGCTGTGTAACAGTTGGTCAAAGAAAAGGTGAGAATCTTAGAGTGGGGAGGATGATTTTTTATTTATTTATTTATTTTTTATTTTTTTTTTATTTTTTTATTTTTTTGAGACGAGGTCTCGCTTCTGTCAACCAGGCTGGAGTTGCAGTGGCCGGATCTCAGCTCACTGAAAGCTCCGCCTCCCGGGTTTACGCCATATCTCCTGCCTCCTCCCGAGTAGCTGGGACTAAAGTGCCTGCCACCTGCGGCTAGTTTTTTGTATTTTGTAGTAGGACGGGGTATTCACCGTGTTAGCCAGGATGGTTCGATTCCTGACCTCATGATCCGCCCATCTCGGCCTCCCAAAAGTGCTGGGCATTGACAGCTTGAGCACACGCCCGGCCTTTTCTTTTTTTTTTTTTATTTTTTGATTTTTTAAAAAAGAAAATGTGGCCAGCGCAGTGGCTCAGCCTTGTAATCCCAGCACTTTGGGAGCCGAGACGGGCGGATCACGAGGTCAGGACGACGAGACCATCCTTGGCGAACACGTTTGTGAAAACCCCGTCTCATACTACAAATACAAAAAACTAGCGGCGAGGTGGCGGACGCCTGTAGTCCCCAGCTACTCGAGAGGCTGAGGCAGGAGAACTGCGTAAACCCGAAAGTGGGAGCTTGCAGTGAGCTGAGACCCGGCCACTGCACTCCAGCCTGGGCGACAGAGCAAGACTCCATCTAAAAAAAAAAAAAAAAAAAAGGTGAGAAACTATAGAACAGAGGAAGCATAATAATGAGAAATGATGACCCAAGGAAAGGGAGAAAAAGCACTATTCCTTGCTTTTGCTAAATAAACAGTTGGTATACGAGAAAAGTGAGAAAGAGTAAGATCATTATGTGTGGAAAAGGGAGACATTAGAAATGATTATGGAGGAAGGAGGGTCTGAGGAGTCATACACATGGGTTGTATAACGAGTCAAGGCATTTGTTCTTTCCCCACAATAGTCTCTGGGTTGACCCTTGAAAATTAAGGGTAATTGTGCCTTGTCTCTAAATCCTGAAAACCTTCCTCCCTGCCCCCCCCTTTTTTTTTTTTTTTTTTTTTTGAGACAGGGTCTTGTTTTGTTGCCCAGGCTGAAGTGTAGTGACAAGATCATAGCTCACTGCTGCCTCAACTTCCTGTGCTCAAGCAATCCTCCCACCTTACCCTCCTGAATAGCTGGGACTACAGGTGTATGCCACCATGCCTGGCTAATTAAAAAAAGAAAGTTTTGTCCTCCATGACATCTGAATAAAATTGTTTTAGAGACAAGGTCTCACTATGTTGCTCCTTTCTTTTTTTATTTAGATAAAATTGACATATTACTAAACATTTTAAAGTGGACAGTTAGTGCATTTAGTGCATTCACAATGCTGTGCAGCCATCCGCATGCTCTAGTTTCACCTCCCCTTTCATTTATTAGGAAAGCTTGTATTCAAATCTTCTTTAATCCCATAGGATACCCCTTCATCCAAACTCCTGTTCCACTATTCCATCATTTCTGCTAGAACACAGTCCCCAAAATGTCCATTATTCTAATCCCTGTCACTCTCATGCTAGATATTGTCCATCATGAAACCAGATGAGGGGCCAGAACAACTTTTCCTGTGAGAAGAGAAGTGATAGAGAACGTAGTCAAAATGATTCATTTCATGATTTCTCAGATGTAGCTTATGTGGACCCAAGCAGATTCCTTGGATATTGAGAGCTGAATATGGGTATTGACCGGAATAGATTCTATCATTCAGTTGGACCAAACCATTCTTCCCAGCTTGTCAGTCACCACTGATACCATGAGTAATCCTGTGTAGGAACCACACAGTTTCTGCCCCCATTATGCCACCAAAACCGCTCTCTCGAAGATCAGAATCTATCTATCATCTATCTATCTCTCTCTCTCTCTCTCTATCTATCTATCTATCTATCTATCTATCTATCTATCTATCTGTCAGTCTATCCATCTATCTATGTATCTAATCTATCTACCTTAGAGATGGGGGTCTCAATATGTTGCCCAGGCTGGATTTGAACTCCTGGGTTCAAGCAATCCTCCTGCCTCAGCCTCCTGAGAAGCTGGGACTACAGGCACATGCCATTATGGACCAGCTAGCAGTGACCTTTCCATAAGCCCCTGAGGTATGGGGATTGTTTCCTAGAGAAGTTAGCTAACCCTAACTATTCATTTGAATAGGCAATGGACAGTGTCTGCCAAATTTCCCTATGCAAGCTTTCTCTGCTAAGGATACTCAAAAGGAGTCTTAAGAGAAAAATCTTGGTGATACCTAAGTCTTGCAACTCTGAGGAAAGGGATGAGTAGGGAAACTGAAGGGCTGACATTCATATCCAAGCATTCAATAATAAATCATTGTGGGCCTAGTGCTCAGATCTCTTTTGTGGGGTGGGGACGGAGTCTCGCTCTGTCAACCCAGGCTGGAGTGCAGTGGCATGATCTGGGCTCACTGAAACCTCTGCCTCTCAGGTTCAAGCAATTCTCTGCCTGAGCCTCCCAAGTAGCTGGGATTACAGGCGCCCACCACCACGCCTGGCTAGTTTTTGTATTTTTAGATGTATTTAGAGATGGGGTTTCACCATCTTGGCCAGGCTGGTCTTGAACTCCTGACTTAGCAATCCACCCACCTTGGCCTCCCAAAGTGCTGGGATTACAGGCGTGAGCCACCAAGCCCGGCTCAGATCTTATTTTCTAATATAGTTCTACATTAAAAAAACAGCAATCCGGCCGGGCGCGGTGGCTCAAGCCTGTAATCCCAGCACTTTGGGAGGCCGAGATGGGCGGATCACGAGGTCAGGAGATGGAGACCATCCTGGCTAACACGGTGAAACCCCGTCTCTACTAAAAAATACAAAACCTAGCCGGGCGTGGTGGCAGGCGCCTGTAGTCCCAGCTACTCGGGAGGCTGAGGCAGGAGAATGGCGTAAACCCGGGAGGCGGAGCTTGCAGTGAGCTGAGATCTGGCCTTTGCACTCCAGCCTGGGCGACAGAGCAAGACTCCGTCTCACAAAAACAAAACAAAACAAAACAAAACAAAAAAACAGCAATCCAGGACTCCTCAGAGAAATTGCTGATTCTGGGGCTGGGGCATGGAAAGTACAAGATGAATCTGGAGCATCCTATTTTGGAGACATGCTAAAAAAGACACAGGAGCCAACTTGAAAGGGTATCCATGACTAAATCTGGAAAATTCAAGTTCCAAAATAATTAAGGACAGTAATGAATTATAAACCATTGAAAAAAGTAGTAGTCCATAAGTCTGTATTATTAATAGATAACTAAAAAACCAACTAACTAAATAAGAGACAAGGGAGGATTGGTACAGGCAAAACACAACACATGCTAAATCTAGAGGAAAACGTTTAAAGAGGAGCCAGATATTTGCATTGTCTAAGATGTGTCCCCACAGACTGCTTATTAATTACAAGGAAAAAATAGTAAATGCATTGTGAGAAATCATATCCTTTGATAAAGTAATCAAAATTACTATCACCAGTGAAGGACAGAGAGACATTATGTGCCTTCGGATATAATATCCTGAGGGCACAATATCATACATGAAGTATTCTGGCCAGAAATGGATAACCTGAATCTAATTATAAGTAAACATCAGACAAACATAAACAACAAACCTAAAATGAGGATATCCTGAAATGAATAACTTTTTTTTTTTTTGAAACAAAGTCTTGCTCTGTTGCCAGGCTGGGGTGCAGTGGAGCCATTTCGGCTCGCTGCAAGCTCTGCCCCTCCCTAGGTTCACGCCATTCTCCTTCCTCAGCCTCCCAAGTAGCTGGGTCTACAGGCACCCGCCACCACGCCCAGCTAATTTCTTTCTGTATTTATGGTAGAGACAGGATTTCACCATGTTAGCCAGGATGGTCTCGATCTCCTGACCTCGTGATCCACCCGCCTCAGCCTCCCAAAGTGCTGGGATTACAGGTGTGAGCCACCGTGCCCGGCCGTGAAGAACATTTTATTACCCTTTTACCAGAAAAAGGCCTGTATTCTTCAAAAATATCAAAGACAAAGAAAAGCTGAGGAACTGTGCCAGATTAAAGAACACTAAAGAGACATGACAATTAAATGTAATATATGATCCTAAACTGAATCTTGTGCTGGAAAAGAAAAAAATGCTAAAAAAGATGTTATTGGATCAACTGACAACATGTGGAACATGGATGGTAAAGTGTTACAGCAATGTTAAATTTCCTGGAGTTGATAATTGTATTTTGTTTATATAAGAGAATGTACTTATTAGGATATTCAAGTATTATGTGGTAAACGAGCATGATGCATGCAATTTACTTTCAACTGCTCAGAAAAAAAAAAAGTATGTGGGCCGGGTGTGGTGGCTCACACCTATAATCCTAGCATTTTGGGAGGCCAAGGTGGGTGGATTGCCTGAGCTCACGAGTTTGAGACCAGCCTGGGCAACATGGCGAAACCCCGTCTCTACTAAAATACAAAAAAATTAGCCAGGTGTGGCGGCGGGCACCTGTAATCCCAGCTACTCAGGAGGCTGAGACAGGAGAATTGCTTAAACCCAGGAGACGGAGGTTGCAGTGAGCCGAGATCACGCCACTGCACTCCAGCCTGGGTGACAGAGTGAGACTGTAAAAAAAAAAAAAAAAAAAAAAAAAAAAAAAAAAAAGCATGTATGTGTGTAATAGAACTCTTTATCTATCTATAACTGCATATGATAAAGCAAAAGGGGCAAGATGTTAATAATCTGGGTAACAAGTATATGGGTCCTCTTTTTGTCACTCTTGCAACATATCTGTATGTTTAACATTATTTCCAAATAAAAAGTATCCTGGGGTCTGGATTTTAAAAAAATCATTGAAGTTTTCCTACTGTTGGAAGTTTCCTACTGTTGGCTCAAGGGACTTTTCTGCTTTTTATCCTTTACTGCAGACCTTCACTCTAATCTGGTTTTCCCAGTTTCACAACCTGTTGACTTCTATTTAAATTCTCTTTTTTTCCTAGCCCCTAGGATTCATAATTTGTTTGAATAGTTTGCCTAGCTTTATGGTTCAGTTTCTCTCAAGACACAGCCTTCTCGTCAGCTTCTCCTATTTGGTCTTAAGCACTGCCGCTCTTGGGCAAGTGGCTTCTTGCCTGCAACACTGAATCTAGGCTCTAGGTCCTAGAAGGATGTCAGACCCTGAATGAGACTTGAATGCTTCCAATTGCTAACTGCTCCATCTCCCTCTCCAGCTGCTCTGTCTTTGTTTAGGAGGATATATTTCATATATCTGCCCCTTTCTCGCCTTCTTTCCTGTTTAATCAAACCCTCATCATAGTTTTCTGATTAGGATCCCTTTCTCCAGTCTTTACCCACTCCAGCCAGCTATCTTCCTTCACCATCACTAGTTCTCTCTCACATTACCTGTCTGAATAAACTTCTTTTTTGAGACGGAGTCTCGCTGTGTTTGCCCAGGCTAAAGTGCAATGGCACGATCTCGGCTCACTGCAACTTTTGCCTCCTGGGTTCAAGAGATTCTCCTGCCTCACAGCCTTCTGAGTAGCTGGGATTACAAGCATATGCCACCACATCCGGCTAATTTTTGTATTTGTAGTAGAGACGGGGTTTCACCATGTTGGCCAGGCTGGTCTCGAACTCCTGACTTCCAGTGATCTGCCACCTTGGCTTCCCAAAGTGCTGGGATTACAGGCATGAGCCACTGTGCCTGGCCACCTGTGTGAGTAAACTTCTAACAGCTCTACATTGCTTTTCAAAATCTGACTCAATTTACCTTATTACTTCTATATCCTGCCGCTTCTCTGCTTAACTGTAAGCTCCTTCAGGGCACAGACCATGCCTTTTCTTCTGTGTCTCCTTAATTTCTTTTTTCTTTTCTTTTCTTTTTTTTTTTTGAGACGGAGTCTCACTCTGTCGCCCAGGCTGCAGTGCAATGGTGCGATCTCGGCTCACAGCAGCCTCCACCTCCTGGGTTCCAGTGATTGTCCTACCTTAGCCTCCCGGGTAGCTGGGATTACAGGCATGCACCACTACACCTGGCTAATGTTTGCATTTTTAGTACAGACAGGGTTTCACCATGTTGGCCAGGCTGGTCTCAAACTCCTGACCTCAGGTGATCTCCCCGCCTCGGCCTCCCAAAGTGCTGGGATTACAGGCATGAGCCACAACACCCAGCCCCTTAATTTCTTATATAGTGCCTGGCACCAGAAGATGCTCTGTAAATAGTTACTGAATGGACAAATGATGAAACTTTGAAACTTCTTTGACCTTACTATGCTCAAATATCACTTCTGATGTTCTTCTCCGACTCTCTCGCTTATCTTATACATGTCTGCACACGTTTTTGCCTCAATAGACTGTAAGGTCCCTGAGGGAAAAGACCATGCCTTATTCACCTGTCTCATGCATACCTGACCCAGTGTCTAGAAGAGTGTATAGCACAGAGCAGGCACACAAGCAGTTTGCTGGATGAATGAGTGAACGATACTAAAGAGGAGAAAATACAGACTTTAAGAAGCTCCCCGTATAGTGAGAAAGACTGAGGACCTAAAAGCAATGAAAATAGAGGTTAACAAGTGTAAATAAAGAAGGTACAGGTTAATTTAAGTAATCGGATGATGATGTAGAATTCAAATAAAATAAGAGTCAATCAGCAAAGGTTCCCGAGAGGTGAATTCTGAGAGATATTTGAAAAGAGGAAAGGGACATAACTTGAGAGAGCAGGAGTTTAGGAACATGTCAGAGAGTTAGGTTGAACAAAGGCATGATAAACAGTGTGTTTGAAGCTTACATTTTGAGCAGGATCTGTTATACCTAGACCACAGGTTTCTGCCTTTTTTTCTGGCTCATCAAGCAGGCATGTTTACCCACTCTTTTTGTCTTCATATTTCCCAGGTCGGCCCAATGTGAGGACTTTAAGTTCTTTAAGTAGTAGAAGGAAGTTTCTGTGAAAATATGCAAACAAAACTGCCTTGTGGGATCGAACATTTTTGGTTACCCTACTTCTCTAGGGAAATAAACTTCCCTGTTCCAGATAAAATGGAACTGCTCCCCGTGTTGTTAAGCCAGAGAGAAAGTCAAATGACTTCCCTTAAAAGGTACTTCAGCACATTTTACAAAAATTATAGTTTTTTGTGTGTGTGTGTGTGTGTGTTATGGGGATCCAAGGAAATCAAAGATGTTAATGAGTGAGATCTGAGAAACAAAACTTGATAGTAGAATTTTGTCTTAGCCACATCTGCCCTTCTCCTCAGAGAGTATATGCAAATACCGATGGTGCCCGACAGTCACTTTCTAGGGCTCAGATCACTGCTGCCTCCAGCACTTGTGGGATGGAAAAAATGAAGAGATTACAGTTGCCCTAAAAATGTCCCCCACTTCAGAAATCTGAATATTTTACACAGCAGGAGATATATCGGAAGTCCTACAGAATCTCTTGATTTTGGGAGATCGCAACTGCTTTTCCATTAGGATAACCTAATTTTCAGTGTCCTTTTTCTCAGAATGTTGTGCCAACGCGTTCTGTTTCCTAAATACCCAGCCTTACTTCCTTCTGGTAGAGGCAAGAAAATTATGCTAGCATTCGCTCACTGCATGTTTTGAGCGTTTGAATTCAGATTACAGCTATTCTCTCTCTTCCTAATGTAAACACAGGTTCCCAAGGCGGCAATGGGAGACTCCCCTAAGGGGCTCTTGACGTACAGGGAGACTTCCAGACAGGGTACACAGATGTCACATTGCTAGAACGTCTCTAGACGGCAACGAAACATTAAAGCCTAACCTGAGGTAATCCTTCACCGGCAGTTGAGCTCCTCTAGGCACTGTCTTCCTGTACACTGCCCAGGCTCTGGGGGTGTCACACTAGACTGTGGTGATGTCACACTAGCTGGGATGACATTTTACAGTTGGATCCCCTACCACTGCCAGGCACCTTTAAATCACCGCGGAGTCTACGGTGCGGAGGGGGCGGGAAGTCCAGCCCCCGCACTCGATCCACGCTGGCTCCCCACGGAGGCCTACCCACTCAAGGCCCACCCACTCCCACTGCGATCAGTACTATGCGGTCGTCCTAGAGAGTCCATTCATCTGCACTTCCGCCTCAGTAGGTGTCATGGCGCGGGGCGGGTGAATAGTTCCGGCGAGGCGGGGCCGTCCGGGTTGAGGGGCCGGCCGCTCGGCGTTCCGCTCGTCGGGTCTGGCGACAACGGCGGCTGCGGAGCAAGGGGCCCGGCGGTAGCCCCGGACGGCAGCAGGAAGCCGAGGCGGGAGCGCGCGGGGCTGAGGCGGCGGCGGCGGCGGCGGGAAGGGGCTGGGTGGTGGAGCGGGTGGGAGGCTGAGGAGGCTCCCCCTGCGGGACGGGCTCGGGGACGGCTCCGGGGGGCGGGGGCCGGGGCCCGGGCCGGCTCGCGCGGGGGGTATGATGACCCGGCGGCGGGGCCCCAGATCTCGTCTCCTCCGCCGCCTCCTCACGGCAGCCCCAGCTCGCGGCTGAGAACCAGACACACCGGCGGTGAGTGGGGACCGGCAGGAGGGGGCCTTGGCGGGGAGGGACTTCCCCTCAGCTCCCCGAGGCGGGGCCGGCCGCCGGCTCTCTTGGGGAGCCCAGCCTGCGGGGGGCGCCTTCCTCAGAGGGCCCCTGCCCGGGACCGGGCGCCGCGTCCTGCGGCCCGACCGCGAGCTGAGGGGATTGCGTTCCCAGGAAGGTGGGCAGGCTCCGGGCTGTTTTTCGGGGCAACTCCCCCTGCCTCCTGCCACTTCTCGCCTGGGCGTGTTGTCCTTAAGTGACGGGACCGCCTTGCGTCTCCTCACTCGGCCGGTTTTTCCCCGGCTGTCGTGGCAGGTTCCCAGTGTGTGGCTTGTGCGGGTGTATTTCACAGCTCGGCTTGTCACCATGATTTTGGGTTATTTGTGCTGTTTGGGACCAGGAAGCCGTGCCTGGAGCGGACGACAGTGGGGTGGGTGTGGGAGCTTTTCTGTCGTCTTCGCTGATGTTCTGTAGTCGTTAGGCTTGTAATTTGTAATGACAGTGGAGACTGCGTGAGACCAGCCCACCTAATGTATATCTGTGCAAGGCAGATCTAGAGGTCTGGCCCAAAGGGAAACTTTTGCTGCCACCACTTTCAAAGCTTTCGTTAAAAAAACAAAAAAGGAAAGGTGGAGAAACAACCAAAATTCTGGTAAGACCCACACTGTTCACAGGTCTGTGGGGAAGAGTCCCCTTTTTGTGCCTAGCAACCAAGACCTGGAGTTCCGTCTCCAGGAGCGTTGGTTTAACCTCCAGTTTGTTGTGGTGACGAGCCCTGAGCAATGGCCTGTGTTTATGCTGGGGAAAATTTCCTGCTTGGGGAGGGGGGTTGAGGATGGGAGGATGGGGGTAGGGAAGAGAAGGAAAAAAACCCCAAGCTCCAGTAAGTCTTGTCTTTACTTAACCACTGATTCTGTTGTAGGTAAACTCATTTAGAGGCAGTCCTAGATGCTCTTTTTGTCTATTAGTGACACTTTGGGAATTCTCAGTAATTGCATCAAAATAATACTTTCAGCGATAGACTCTCTGTCCCAATCTGTTCTTTATCTTGTTTCTTAGTAACTGGTGAAAACAACAGTGTGGCTTCCTGCTCCTGATGAAATGGGGTTAAATTAAGTGGCTGATGCCCTCAGCAAACCTACAATTTTCCTTTTGTTTGTGTAAAGCTATTTTGATTTTGGTCTGTAGGGTTTTGGTTTTTTTTTTTTTTGTAAGATTATAGAGAATACAAACCATTACTAGGTTTTTAAATATAGAAGCCTAAAAGCTTTCTATAAAACAGTTTAAAATCTAACAAATCATTTGACTTAATTTTCATTATTCATCTGGTGATTTTGGATCTTTACATGCAATTATCTCAGGGTTCTATGTTATAATGCTGGTATGATGAAGGGTGTCATTGACTTTAAGATACTGTTCCTGGCTTGAAGGATATTTTAGTAAAGTACTTGCGGTTGGAACTGGAGGCAGCCAAGCCAGTAAAGCATCTTAGAATAAAATGGTGAATGAGATCTTATAAATAACTGACTCTGGTTGGCAAGTAGAACTTTTGCTGGTGATACCTTCATGAATAGTTTATCCTATCTCTCGACACTGTAGTTTTGTGGATTTTAGAGCAAGTTCGTTGGTAACTTGAGACTTCAAACCAAACCAGAACTTCCTTCTAAAAGAAAAAGATAATCTCAGAGTTCATAATTGTTTGGAAAATAGACTTCTTTCATTCTGTGCTTTTGTTTTTATAAGCACAGCTCCATCAATGATTGTTGGTACAAATCAGTGAGTCATACCGGCCTTGTGAAGTTCTTACACTTGGAACTTGTGCAGCTTGTTATATTTTGTAACTGGTCTTGAAATTTGAAGTAATTTTGCAAATATGAGCTGCTTGATCTGCCACCTGCATGAGGTATAACAGCAGTCTGTATTTTTTAGGTCTTTTAAAAAAAGTTTACCATTATTCCTCCCGTTTTCTTCCCTTCCTCTCCCTTTGTGCCATTCTGAACACAAGTCATCAAGATTATTTTCCTTTGAGTACCACTTCAACAATCACTGGTTTGTCTCTTGGTTCCTTTTGTTTTTGTTCCTGATCTTCCTTTTAGTTGTTGGAACCCAGCTCCTAAATGCCTAATATATTCCTGTAGTGCATAATTTGGCACTTCAGAAATTTATATCCTGTTTTCACATTTTTCTTTATTTTTCATGTGTTTTATCATTTCAGCAACATTTTAAGTTCTTTGAAGGTAAGGAAACTGACATTTCTTTTAGATTCTTTAGGGGTACCTGGTACAGTGCTTTCCCAGAGTGCTTAAGGAAAAGGAATGAGAAGACCTGGATTCCTTGCCAGCATTGCTACTCATTAGCTCTGGGTAAAACTCGTTTGGCCTTTTTGGATCTGCTTTTTTTTTTTTTTAAATTTGAGACAGGGTCTTACTTTGTCACCCAGGCTAGAGTACCATGGTGGGTTCAGGCTGGAGTGCTGCGGTGGGTTCAAGTGATTCTCATACTTCTGCCTCCTGAGTAGCTAGGACTACAGGCACTACAGGCACACACCACCATGCCTGGCTAATATTTGTATTTTTAGTAGAGATGGGTTTTTGCCATATTGGCCAGGCTGGTCTCGAACTCCTGACCTCAAGTGATCCACCTGCCTCGGCCTCCCAAAGTGCTGGGATTACAGGTGTGAGCCACTATGCCTGGCCTGGATCGCCTTTTTCTCATCTTGGAATTAGGGGGTTTTAGCATCTTTTAAGGTCCCTTTTATCTGTAAGAGTTCCAGTACTTTTTTGCCAGTGTCTTCTGCTCCAGTTAAATATATCTCCTTACTCTACACAGCTTTTTATTTTTCCACATCCTTTGGCATACTAGCATGGCAAAAGTCATCTCATTCTTCTGAAAGAGCCTCCTCCATCTTCCATTCTCCAAACTGCTATTGCCTTACTTAAGTCCCGTTTTCCTTCAGCTTTTGCTGGCATATTGTTTATGTTTCATATTGGTCTCTGCTTTGTTAATTTTAACTTTTTCTTATCGTGGAAGCTCCTCACGGTATAGTTTTCTTAATTCTAAACTTTGTAGACCTATAGACCGTCGTGTGCAGGTACTAAAATGTAGTGCCTTTTTATTAAATACGAAGCACTTTTTTTTTTTGGGGGGGACGGAGTCTCACTCTCTCGCCCAGGCTGGAGTGCAGTAGCATGATCTTGGCTTACTGCAAGCTCCGCCTCCCGGGTTCACGCCTCTCTCCTGCCTCATCCTCCCAAGTAGCTGGGACTACAGGCGCCTGCCACCACGCCCGGCTAATTTTTTGTATTTTTAGTAGAGACGGGATTTCACCGTGTTAGCCAGGATAGTCTTGATCTCCTGACCTCATGATCCGCCCGCCTCGGCCTCCCAGAGTGTTGGGATTACAGGCATGAACTACCACGCCTGGCCAAGCACTTTTCTTTTGTTCTGTTGCCATAGTCATTCCAAATAAATCTAAGTGAACTATTGATTTTGATACAAAGCAACAGCCTCTGCCACATTGAAGAAGTGAGCTTTAAGTACAGACTAGAAGGGTAAGTGAAAGGAAAAGAAAAGTCTAAGGGGAAAATGAAGTTCAGAGAGGAAACATGTTGAAGGAACTAGGGCCAGGGAAGGCAAGGTGTATTGTGGGAACCCAGAGAGACTTGGTAGTATTGGAAGAGAAAGTGCCTTGGGAAAAGCGCAGATGAAGCAAGGCTATGCAAGTAATCATGGTCCAGATCTTGCAAGGCCTGGTAATCCAAATTAGGAATTTTTTGGTCTTTTACGTTAAGTTTTTCAGTGGGGGACAGATACCTTTTTTTTTTTTTTTTTTTTTTTTTTTTTTT
>NW_016804657.1:4354023-4369311 GCF_001698545.2 Rhinopithecus bieti
TTTTTTTTTTTTTTTTTTTTTTTTTTTTTTTTTTAGATGTGCGTTTTTAAAGCTTCACTTGAAAGGTGAATAATGAATTGGGAGAGGGGAGCTTAGAAAAGGGGCTTGAGGATAGCATCGTGGCTCACACCTGTAATCCCAGCACTTTTGGATGCTGGGGTAGGTGGACCACTTGAGCCTAGGAGTTTGAGACCAGCCTGAGCAACATGGTGAAACCCCATCTCTACAAAAAATACAAAAAAAATTAGCGGGACGTGGTGGCATGTGCTGGTAGTCCCAGTTACTCTGGAGGCTGAGGTAGGAGAGTGGATTGAGCCCTGGAGGTCAAGGCTGCAGTGAACGAACCATGATCATGTACTGCACTCCAGTCTGGGTGACAGAATCTCAAATAAAGGGGGGAAGTTGAAAGTACAGTTTGGAGGAAACCAGTTAAGCTGTTCAAGTATGGAATTGTGCAGTAGGGGTGGAGAAAACTTAGGAGAGTAGAGAGTGAGTTAGGTGTTTGTTGGAAAGAATTTTCTTCCCAAACTTGTCTCACTTTGGTTTTACAGAAGATGTACTCTTATCGTCTGTAAAAATATGTATCAGAGTATGTGATCGACAATATGTACCCCTGTGTTCATGTCATCTGAGGATAAGTGCTAGAACAAGAAATCAATATATAGTATAGTTTTTAGGTCATTTGGCTAACCAACTGTTAAATTGTATGAAGGAGGCAAAGATGACATTGAGCAAAAGCAACAGGAATTTATTACTGGTGTGTCAGGAAAAAAGTTACTGAGGGATAAGGACAAATCAATGGAAGATGATTACCTTGGTTGTCATATCCAACTGTTCCATTCAGGGTTATAATATTTGGATGCTTTTAATAAGATTATCTACCTATAGTGCTTATAGTGTGGAGCACCCAGCAAACGATGTTAAATGGATGTTAAAAGCATAGTGCCTGACAGGTATTTTTTCTGATCCTCTCCCTTCTCCCACCCTCCACCCTGAAGTAGGCCCCAGTGTCTGTGGTTGACCTCTTTGTGTCCATGTGTTCTTGTTCTTTAGCTCCCACTTATAAGTGAGAACAGGCAGTACTTGGTTTTCTGTTCCTGTGTTTGTTTAGGATAGTGGCCCTCCAGCTTCATCCAGGGAGTGGGAAAGTTGTTAATCTGTTTTTGAAAGCCTTGGATTCTAGCAATTATCTTTTAGCAATAAGTACAAGTACCAATGGCCTTTTGCCCGTCATTGCTAATTTGGTATTAATGTACTGGGCAAATTTTGTCATTATATTGAGATGACTAAGTCCTTGGAAAGTTAGGTTTGAAATGTAAAGACTTCATTCATTGCTGGAGTCAAGAGGTGCAGCATTTGCAGGAAGTCAAAATAGCTTTTATGCCAGGTACAGTGGCTCACGCCTGTAATCTCAGTATTGCGGGAGGCCAAGGCAGGAGGATTACTTTAGAGCAGGAGTTTGACACCAGCCTGGGTAACATAGTAAGACCTCATCTCTGGAAAAAAAAAAAAAAAAATTAGCCAAATGCGGCATGTGCCTGTAGAAATTAGCTAAGCGTCCTGGTTGTGTGCCTGTGGTCCTAGCTACTTGGATGGCTGAAGCAGAGGATTGCTTGAGCCCAGGAGTTCGAGGTTACAGTGAGCTGTGATCACACCACTGCATTTCAGCCTCAATGACAGTGGCGAGAACCTGTCTCAAAAAAAAAAAAACAAAAAACAAAAAACAAACAAACAATGAATAAATAGCTTTTTTTTAAAAAAAACAAAACTTTTAGGTTCAGGGGTACATGTGCATGTTTGTTACATAGGTAAACTATATGTCACAGGGGTTTGGTGTACAGATTATTTTGTCATTCAGGTAATAAGCATAGTGCCTGACAGGTATTTTTTCTGATCCTCTCCCTTCTCCCACCCTCCACCCTGAAGTAGGCCCCAGTGTCTGTGGTTGACCTCTTTGTGTCCATGTGTTCTTGTTCTTTAGCTCCCACTTATAAGTGAGAACAGGCAGTACTTGGTTTTCTGTTCCTGTGTTTGTTTAGGATAGTGGCCCTCCAGCTTCATCCATGTTGCCTGTTGCTGCAAAGGACATGATCTCGTTCTTTTTTGTGGTTGCATAGTATTCCATGGTGTATATGTACCACATTTTCTTTAGTCTACCATTGATGGGCATTTAGGTTGAATTTCATGTCTTTGCTATTGTGAATAGTGCTGCAGTGAACATGTGCTTGTGTCTTTATGGTAGAATGATTTATATTCCTTTGGGTATATACCCAGTGATGGGATTGCTGGATCTAATGGTAATTCTGTTTTAAAATATTTGAGGAATTGCCACACTGCTTTTCACAATGGGTGAACTAATTTATACTCCCACCAGCAGTACAATTGTTCCCTTTTCTTCACAATCTTGCCAGCATCTGTTATTTTTTGACTTCTTAGTAATATTCATTCTGACTGGTGTGAGATGGTATCTCATTTTAGTTTTGATTTGCATTTCTCTAATGATTAGTGATGTTGAACAATTTTTCATATGCTTGTGGACTGCAAATGTGTCAAAAATAGCGTTTTAATTTATTGGGTTGCTATTCACATTGAATTAAAAATATCTGTAATTTGCCTCATAAATTCTGATATACAGTAAGTTTTCCACAGGTGTTAATTCTGTTTTTGTTGTTGTTTGAAAGCTCTCCACCTAGGAAGAGACTTGCCCCCCCACTTGCAAAGGCAGGTTTAATGGAACATAGTATCTTTATCCTCTGTCTAGAAATTGCTATTTTAGCTGAATTTCAGAGTAGAATATAAATGAGTCTGTTGGTTTTTCTAGGCCAAGATTCTGTGATTCTGTATTTTCTTCTCACCTTGTGTTAGTTGAGGTCAGAATGAGTCTCAGCCACATTGTAAGAGCCCTGGTGGTCTGATACTGACTTTTTGTACGTCACACCCTTGCTGTGGGGAAGACCAGTAAAAGAATTCTGAGTTGTCCTTTCCCTTTGGGTGAACTAAATTTGTCCTTATGGATAAAGATTATAATCATTTAATATTAAAACATTCTGAAAAATGTCCTAGAACTTGTGCTTTTTTCAGTGTGCAGTGTGAAGATCTGAAATCATAAGTAATCTTTTATTATGTTTTTTGGGTAAAAAGTTGGCAATAATGTCAACTCTGCTAAATGCAAAATTTTATAGAGTATCTAGTTACGAATACTTGTTTTTTTTTTTTTTTTTTTTTTTTGTTTGAGACTGGTCTCGCTCTGTCACCCAGGCTGGAATGCAATGGCGTGATCTCGGCTCACTACAACCTCCGCCTCCCGGGTTCAAGTGATTCTCCTGCCTCAGCCTCCTGAGTAGCTGGGATTACAAGTGCACGCCACCATGCCCAGCTCATTTTTGTATTTTTAGTAGAGATGGCATTTCACCATGTTGGTCAGGTTGGTCTCAAACTCCTGACCTCATGATCTGCCTGCCTTAGCCTCCCAAAATGAATACCTTTTTAAAAATTTGGTATTTCATGAATTCTTTTCAGTATTATTACTTTTATGACCCCCCTATTCCTAGACAGTTGCTGCAAACTGCAAATTTTCTATTTAGATTCTTTCACTACTTTCAGTTACATAGAAGTCATGTTTATGTTTTTTGATAGATTGTTAAAATTAGCAGGTGAACAATATTAACATTGTTAATGGAAAACAAATTTAGAAAATTTGCTTTCTTTTGTTGTTCAACAGGTTGGCTTAATTTTATGATAAGAAATACTTATATTTTAATAGGTGCATTTTGTAAAGGAGCTACTTGGTTTCAGATTTTTCTTTTATTATGTTTGGTATTTCAGTGAAGTAGATAGAACAAGATGATTTGTAAATTCAGTCTCACAGTTAAATTGTACTGACTTTAGCTTTTAATTTGTACTTTTTTTCCTCTTCAAAGTTTATATAAATTATGGAAACTCTTAAAGTAAATCTCAACTGGGTTTTAGAAATTGAAGGCAGAGGATTTGTTCTTTCCAGCTGACTAGTCCAGTGCAGGTAGTTTCTAGTTGTATTCAGGCACAAAGAAATGCACATACTGCCTTTTGATTTCTGTAACATCCTTTGTCATGTTTCCTTCCTTTCTTGTTGTTTGTGTTTATTCTCTTGTGATTAGTAACGTTATACTATATGGATTGGAGTAGAGACTTCCCCCATGACTCAAGGACCACACAGATAAAAGGGAGGGAAGACATTAAAAAAAAAAAAAAAAAAAGCAAGGACTGAGCATTTGAAAATACTGCATTTGAATATGAGTGGTAGGGAGTTGTATTTAATAGATAGGAGATTGGTAGGCAGGGGTCAAGTAATTCATCCAACAGATATTGAGTATGTATATATTGTCAGTCTGTAGTAGGCTTTGGTGGTATAAGAGAAGAGCAAGACAGAGATTGTAGATGTCCTAGAGCTTATACTGTAGTTAGGAATGTAGCATTAAAGAAATGCTTTCAAGTTAACAGGGTGCTGTGGGAATGCATGGTAGGGGCAGGGGATGATTGTAGGGAGCATTTCTATATGTGGCAGAGGTGACAGAGGGCAGTTTTCGCAGCAGAAAGTCTTAAACATATTTAGAGGGCCTGGAGGTGAGTGGCCTTCCAAGAACTAAAGAAAGAAGGGCAGTGTGGCTAGAATGAGGGTTGAGGGGAGGGAATCAAAGTGGGGAGATGTTGGAAGGCAGCAAGCAGATTTTGGAGTGCATTTTAAGGCAGGTTGAGACAGTTTTTTTTTTTTTTTTTTTTTTTTTTGAGACAGAATCTAGCTCTGTTGCCCAGGCTAGAGTGCAATGGAGTGATCACAACTCACTGTAGCCTCAATGTCCCAGACTCAGAAGATTTTCCTGCTTCAGCCTCCTGAGTAGCTGGGACCACAGGCATGTGCCACTTATACTTGGCTTTTTTTTTTTTTTTTTTTTTTCCGGTAGAGATGGAGTTTCCCCATGCTGCCCTGGCTGGTCTTGAATTCCTGGGGCTCAAGTGATCCTTCCACCTTGGGCTTCTAAAGTGCCAGGATTACACGCATGAGCCACTGCGCCTGGCCTAATTTTTCTTTTCTTTTCTTTCTTTCTTTCTTTTTTTTTTTTTATGCTAATGCTTCCCAGGCTGATCTTGAACTTATGAGCTCGAGTGATCCTCCTGCTTGGGCCTTCCAAAGTGCGGGAATTACAGGCACGAGCGACTATGGCCAGCCAAGTTGAGTATCTTGGACTTTATCTCCAAAGCAATGAGAAACCATGGGAGAAGGGGATGCAAGGTGGTTAAAAAGAGAGAGCAGTTATCCGATTTGCATTGTTTAAAAGCAAAGATCTATTAAGTGGATTAAAGGAGATTAGTTTGGAAGCTACCGGCAGTTTGAACTAGAATGGTGCCAATAAGGTTAGGGGAAAAGGGCTGATTTGAAATAGGAGGTGGGGGGCAGTGGCTCATGCCTGTAATCCCAGCACTTTGGGAGGCTGAGTGGGGTGGATCACCTGAGCTCAGGAGTTTGAGACCACCCAGGCAACATGGTGAAAACCCATCTCTACTAAAAATACAAAAAAATTAACCGGGTATGGTGGCGCACGCCTCTAGTCCCAGCTACTTGGGAGGCTGAGGCAGGAGAATCGCTTGAGCTCCAGAGGCGAAGGTTACAGCGAGCCGAGATTGTGCCACTGCACTCCAGCCTGGGCTACAGAGTGAGACTCTGTCTCAAAAAAAATAAAAATAAAAAAAAGAAATAAAAGAAATGTACTTGGGAGATGGAATGGATAAGATAGAGATTAGATATGGAGGAATAAGGGAGAAGAATGAGTCGGAATAATAGTATTAAATATGTGTCAGACACTATCACTTTACAGGTATTAAATCATTTAATTCTCAGAACAACCCCATGAGGTAGGTATTGCTATCACCATTGTGTAGCTGAGGAAACAGACATCCCTGATTTTTTTCTTTTTTTTTTGAGAAAGAGTGTCACTCTTTCACCCTGGCTGGAGTGCAGTGGCACGATCACAGCTCACTGCAGCCTCTACCTCTGGGCTCAGGTGATCCTCTCACTTCTGCCTTCTGAGTAGCTAGGACTACAGGCGTGTGCCACCATGCCTGGCTAATTTTTTTTGTTTGTTTTTTGTTGTTGTTGTGTGTGTGTTTGTTTTAGAGACGGTTTCACCATGCTGCCCAGGCTGGAGCTCCCTCATTTCTGGCTTGAGGCACTGGATGTGTGATGGCATCTCATAATTAAGATAGAAAACTGAAGGTGGAGTGGAGGCTCATAAGTTTAATTCTGAATGTATTGAATATGAGGTGTTTATAAAATATCCAAGTTGCAGTGTTAAGTAGTCATTTGGATATCGGGTTTGGAGTTCAAAGCGAGAGAATTCTGGGTTAGAGATAGAGATTTTAGTCTTTTGCAGATGACTAATTTTGAGGCGTAATTATTAAAAAGGGGGAAAGTGTAGAGCAAGGAAAGAGGGATTACTATAGAGCCCCAAGGCATATGAGATTGGATGGTTGAAAATGGAGAAGATAAATATGAAATGGCTTGTATGCTATGTCAGGTGTTTGGACTTTATTCTGAAAAGATAACTTTCAGTTTAATCTTTGGGCTTATTGAGCTGGAAGTGTCTGTGGGATATTCAGGGACAGAAAGCTGGACTGTTCTTTATCCTTTCCTCATATTTTTCTGCCAACTTTCCTTGGTTCTTCAGAATATACTCCCTAGCTTTCTCATCATCTTGGTTACTTTTTTTTTTCTTTTCATTTTAGTATTTTTATACTAGAGACAGGGTCTCACTATGTTGCCTAGGCTGGTCTTGAACTCCTCAGCTCAGGAGATCCTCCTGCCTTGGCCTCCCAAAGTGCTGGAATTAAAGGCTTGAGCCACTGTGCCTGGCCCATACTGGTTACTTTTTTCTCTTAAAATGTGGTAGACAGTTGAATGCATTTTATGTATGACTTGAGCGGAGTGGATAATCTTCACTTTGTCCAGCAGGTTGTGTATACTGTTTCTATGAATATAGGTCAAGATGAGAACATTATTACATCATGTTTCTTTTATCAAGTAAAAGTGTGTGTGTATATGTTCTAAACCTAAGCCTTGTATCTCTTATCCTTGTGGTCTTATTCCTCCTTTCTCTCAATGTAGGTATGGCATCACAGCTGCAAGTGTTTTCGCCCCCATCAGTGTCGTCGAGTGCCTTCTGCAGTGCGAAGAAACTGAAAATAGAGCCCTCTGGCTGGGATGTTTCAGGACAGAGTAGCAACGACAAATATTATACCCACAGCAAAACCCTCCCAGCCACACAAGGGCAAGCCAACTCCTCTCACCAGGTAGCCAATTTCAGCATCCCTGCTTACGACCAGGGCCTCCTCCTCCCAGCTCCTGCAGTGGAGCATATTGTTGTAACAGCCGCTGATAGCTCGGGCAGTGCTGCTACATCAACCTTCCAAAGCAGCCAGTCCCTGACTCACAGAAGCAACGTTTCTTTGCTTGAGCCCTATCAAAAATGTGGATTGAAACGAAAAAGTGAGGAAGTTGACAGCAACGGTAGTGTGCAGATCATAGAAGAACATCCCCCTCTCATGCTGCAAAACAGGACTGTGGTGGGTGCTGCTGCCACAACCACCACTGTGACCACAAAGAGTAGCAGTTCCAGTGGAGAAGGGGATTACCAGCTGGTCCAGCATGAGATCCTTTGCTCTATGACCAATAGCTATGAAGTCTTGGAGTTCCTAGGCCGGGGGACATTTGGACAGGTGGCTAAGTGCTGGAAGAGGAGCACCAAGGAAATTGTGGCTATTAAAATCTTGAAGAACCACCCCTCCTATGCCAGACAGGGGCAGATTGAAGTGAGCATCCTTTCCCGCCTAAGCAGTGAAAATGCTGATGAATATAATTTTGTCCGTTCATATGAGTGCTTTCAGCATAAGAATCACACCTGCCTTGTTTTTGAGATGTTGGAGCAGAACTTATATGATTTTCTAAAGCAAAACAAATTTAGCCCACTGCCACTCAAGTACATCAGACCAATCTTGCAACAGGTGGCCACAGCCTTGATGAAGCTCAAGAGTCTTGGTCTGATCCACGCCGACCTTAAGCCTGAAAACATCATGCTGGTTGATCCAGTTCGCCAGCCCTACCGAGTGAAGGTCATTGACTTTGGTTCTGCTAGTCATGTTTCCAAAGCTGTGTGCTCAACCTACTTACAGTCACGTTACTACAGGCAAGTGGCAAATGCTGAAAGAGTTCTGTCCTTATATTTAGCATATACCCCATAGGCTACATATAGCAGTGAATTGGTTTATAGATTCTGAGATAGAAATAGGATATGTTTTAGCTCATTCTATGTGTGTGACATTCCTATATATGACATTTTCTTATTTCTGAAATTTTATCTAGCACTGGAAAAATTAACTCAGTCTGATTCTGAAAGTTGTTACTAGTTGAATTATACTAGCACCTGGTTCTTTTCTTTAGTATCATTATACCTCATTTTCCCATTTTATTTATTTAATTAATTTATTTTGAGACGGAGTCGCGCTCTGTTGCCCAGGCTGGAGTGCAGTGGCACGAGCTCAGCTCACTGCAAGCTCCGCCTCCCGGGTTCACGCCATTCTCCTGCCTCAGCCTCCTTGAGTAGCTGGGACCACAGGCACCCACCACCATGCCCGGCTAATTTTTTTGTATTTTTAGTAGAGACGGGGTTTCACCATGTTAGCCAGGATGGTCTCTATCTCCTGACCTTGTGATCTACCTCCTTCCGCCTCCCAAAGATCTGGGATTACAGGCGTGAACCACTGCACCCGGCCTATTTATTTATTTTTTTGAGATGGAGTTTTACTCGCCACCCAGGCTGGAGTGCAGTGGTGTGATAACGGCTCACTCAGCCTCTGCCTCCTGGGTTCAAGTGATTTCTCCTGCTACTCCTGTCCCGAGTAGCTGGGACTACAGGTGCCTGCTACCACGCCTGGCTAATTTTTTTGTTTTTAATAGAGATGGGGTTTCACCATGTTGACCAGGCTGGTTTCGAACTCCTGACCTCGGGTGATCTGCCTGCCTTGGCCTCCCAGTGATTACAGGCGTGAGCTACCATGCCCAGCCATTTTCCCATTTTAAAGAGTCTTGAAATATACAAAGATATTTATTTATTTGTAATGAATCTGAGCATATGCTGCTGTTTTTTCGAAGCTCTTCTCTTGGCAGGTAAAATAACTTGGGACTAACTCCAGGTTTAACTCTAGTAACATTTTATTCTTTTACATTTTCTTCTGTAGTAGCATGAATTGGATCAGATGATTGCTACAGTCTCTTCCTGTCTTAACGTTCTCTAAATACTTTGAACTTATTGGGTTATCCTAGAATGGCCTTGACCCAAGTACCTTATACTTTAATGATATATATTTCTAGATTGATACTTTTAATGTAGTTACCATTTTAACATATAATAATTATTGGGGCAGTATGTAAATGCTGATATATATGCTTTTGTCTATATCATAACCAAGGCTTTTAAAATGTGCTTTTTGTCAGCGCCCATTTACTTACTTGCCTAGTTATTAATTTTAAGGAATCTAATATTTAGTTTTAATGGCCATACATTAAATACAAATCATGTAAGCATCCAATCAAGAAGTGAAATAATAAACAAAAACATAGATAACCTATAAAATATGTTTATAAGGAGCTATGCATGCCAGATACCTGTAATAAAATTTGAGGAAATAGAAATTCTGAATTAATAATTTTATATTATGTGTGAAAATAATGTGAAGATATTTTAACCCATGCAAGGACTCAGAAAAAATGTCATCTGCATGTTTACTTTTTTAAAAACGTTGTGCTAAGATCTTTGTAATAGGAAGTTTACAGTTTTGACCATTTGGTACCACTCAGTGTGCTAAGGATATTCACAGTGTTGTGTAACCATCACCGCTGTCTGTTCAGTATATTCACAGTGTTGTGTAACCATCACCACTATTTCCAAATGTTTTTACCACCCAAAACAGAAATTGTAACCATTAAGCAATAACTCCCTATTCTCCCTTCTTCCTACCATGGTAATCTTGATTTGACTTTCTGTCTCTATGAATTTGCATATTCTAGATACTCCTTGTAAGTGGAATCATACAATATATGTCTTTTTGTGTCTAGTTTATTTCACTTAGCATAATGTTTTTGAGGCTGATCCATGCTGTAACATGTTTCAGAACTTCATTCCTTTTATGGCTGTATAATATTCCATTGTTTGTATATACCACGTTTTGTTTATCCATTCATCTGTTGGTAGATATTTGGGTTGTTGCTACCTTTAGGCTGTTGTGAATAATGCCACTATGGACATTGGTGTACAAGTATCCTAGTCCCCATTTTCAGTTCTTTTGGGTATATAACTAGGAGTGGAATTGCTAGGTCACATGATAATTCTATGTTTAACTTTTTGCAGAATTACCAAACTATTTTCCACAGAGGCTGCATCGTTTTACATTCCCACCAGCAGTGGATGAACATTCCAGATTTCTCCACATTTTCTCTAACATTTGTTATTTTTTTTTATTTAAAAAAAATTGTTTGTTTATTTTTACAGAGACAGGGGCTCCCTCTATTGCTCATGCTGGAGTGCAGTGGCGCGATCATAGTTCATTGTAGCCTCCAACTCTTGGGCTTGAGCAATCCTCCCCCCTCAGCCTCCCAAGTAGGTAGGACTACAGTCACACTCCACCATACCTGGCTAATTACTATTATTTTACTTTTTGTGGAGATGGGGTTTTGAGGGTCTCATTTTGTTGCCCAACCTAGTCTCAAACTACTGGCCTCAAGCCATCCTCCTGCCTCAGTCTCCCAAAGTTCTGGGATTACAGGCATGAACTACCACTCCTGGCCTTGTTTTGGTTTTTAAATAATAGCCATGCTTTTTTTTTTTTTTTTTTTTTGAGATAGAGTTTCACTCTTGTTACCTAGGCTGGAATGCAGTAGTGTGATCGCGGCTCACTGCAGCCTCTGCCTCCCGAGATTCTCCTGCCTTAGCCTTCCGAGTAGCTGGGACCACGCGGGCACCTGCCACCACACCCAGCTAATTTTTGTATTTTTAGTAGAGACGGGGTTTTACCATGTTGGCCAGGCTGGTCTTGAACTCCTGACCTCAGGTGATCTGCCCTTGGCCTCCCAAAGTGCTGGGATTATAGGCGTGAGCCACTGTGCCTGGCCAATAATAGCCTTTTTTTTTTTTTTTTTTTTGAGACGGAGTCTTGCTCTGTTGCCAGGCTGGAGTGCAATGGCACAATCTGGGCTCACTGCAGCCTCCACCTCCCAGGTTCAAGCAGTCCTGCCTCGGCCTCCCGAGTAGCTGGGACTACAGGTGCCACCATGCCCAGCTAATTTTTGTATTTTTAGTAGAGACAGGATTTCACCATGTTGGCCAGGATGGTCTTGATCTCTTGCCCTTGTGATGCACTGGCCTCAGCCTCCGGAAGTGCTGGGATTACAGGCATGAGCCACTGGGCCCAACCAATAATAGCCATCCTTATGGGTGTGAAGTGGTATCTCATTGTGGTTTCGATTTGTATTTCCCTAATGATTAATGATGTTGAGCATTTGTTTTATTTTGTTTTGTTTTGAGACAGAGTCCCACTTTGTCATCCAGGCTGGGGTGCAGTGGTATGATCACGGCTTACTGCAGCCTTGACCTCTCAGGCTCAAGCAGTCTTCCCACCTTAGCCTTTCCGTAGCTGGGACTATGGGCATGCACCCCCACACCTGACTAGTTTTTTGTAGTTTTAGTAGAGACGAGGTTTCACCGTGTTGCCCAGGCTGGTCTCAAACTCATAGGCTCAAGTGATATGCCCACCTCAGCAACCCAAAGTGCTGGGATTACAGACATGAGCCACCATGCCCAGCCCGGCATTTTTTTATGTGCCCGACATTTGTATATCTTCTTTGGAGAAATGTCTGTTTAAGTCCTTTCCTCGTTTATTGAATTGGGCTTTTTGTTGTTGAGTTGTATAGTCTATATACTAAATTTTCATCTATTCCTTGGGTTACCTTTTTACCTGTTGATAGTGTTTGACATGGAAAAGTTTTTAACTTTGGTGAAGTGTAGTTTGTCTACTTTTTCTTTTGTTGCTTGTGCTTTTGGTGACTTACCTAGGAAGTGATTGTTAAATCAAAGTCATACAGATTTTCCACTGTTTTCTGTTAAGAGTTTTATAGTTTTAGCTCTTATATTTCAGTTTTTGATTCTTTGTTGATTTTTGTCTATGGTCCAAGTTACAAATCCAGTGTAATTCTTTGGCATGTGACTATTCAGTTCTTCAAACACCATTTGCTGAAAAGACTATCCTTTCTGCATTGGGTGGTTTTGGCACACTTGTTGGAATCATTTGAACATATATACAAATAATTCTTATCTTCTATTGCTTTCCCATTTTCAGTTTTGGGCTGTCTGTTCCATTAATCTATGTATGTCTTTATGCCAGTACCACACTGTTTTGATTATTGTAGCTTAGTAGTAAGTTTGAAATCAGGAAGTGTGAGACCTCCAACTTTGTTCTTTTTCAAGATTGTTTTGGCTATTTGGGGTCTTTGAGAGTCCATATAAATTTTAGGATGGGTTTTCTGTTTTATACAAAATCATAATTGCTTTTATTAAGGATAGCATTGAATCTATAGATCGCTTTGGGTAGTGTTGACAGCTTAATATTAAGTCAGTCCATCCTTACTTCTTTATATCTTTTTATAGTTTTATAAAACTGGTAATTTTTACTTGAGGTGAGGTAAAGAAACTCTTAGAGCCTTCATTTTCTGGTTTTATGCTGCCCTAGGCAACCTTGGCTAACTTTAAGAATCTCATCTCTATTTATTTATGCCTTGGGAGATTTAAGTTCCAACTACATTTGCTTTTTAATACTCTCCTTTGAGCAGTCTCACCACCAGCCACACCCACATACATATATATAGCATACTCTACTGGTGAACTGAAGAGTTCAGCACAGCATCCCATTTTGAGTCCTCAGGAGGGACTAGGCAGACCACAGCTGAAGGAGGAAGGCTGATCAGCTTTTCCTTTCTGTCTTGACTGTGCGTACAGGTGTTCTTTAAGTATTTGCCCTGTCAAAGACAAAGTGCATTCTCTTGTGATAACAGAGTAGTTTTAAATTGAAAAGAGAGAGCAATAGGAGATAAAATTTTTTGACTTTGTTATAATTGGGGCATGTTAATACAAAATAAAATGAATTATTTGACTGCTTAGCTTTCTGTAATATGTAATTCTTTTGAATAATTTTCAATGTTAGGTTGCTGATCTTTGTATTTTTTTATCCTTTTAATTTAAGCTGTCAATTGATTCATTTTGGTTTTTCTTTTTTATAGAAACTACGATTTTCAAATCTTCAAAGTTACCTTCGACAGAGCTTTCTTTAAATTCACTGCATTATAGTTGTTGACTGTAATTTTAAGTGGAGCTAAGTTTGCCTCTTAAAAACAGGAGTTCATTCTGTGTGTTACTGAGTAATTACCCTGTATACTGAAGTTCAGTACCCAGGGCTTGACTATGTTTAGGATTTAACATGAGTGTTCTGTTGTGTCACAGTAATACTTGATAATGAGCCTAAGGCAGATGGAATAGCAGCTCAGGCATTCCTTCTTTATCACAGTTTTATCCGCAGTGGTCCTCTTAAGCTTCTTTCATGTTGCTTTGTTGCTGTATTAGAGACCATTAAGTCCTCACCCTTCTGTCTTTCAAAAAACCTCTGTGAAATCCATTTGGCTGGTGAAGCATTCTGACTCCAAAGCTAGTCCTCCTCTTACCCTGTTTTTTAGTTTACATTGCTTTGTCTTTCTGATAACTTGCCAAAGTATTATCAGCTCACATAAATTTGCCACCTCGCTGTGTCCATTGGTCCTGGGCATGGCTAAATGATTCAGGCAGTGGAAATAATATACTTTATTCTCTGGCTCACTGTAAATGTGCAGACTCCAAGCAAAGCTCCTGTCTTTGGGGCTTGAGTTTAAGAGACAAAGGTTTGCCATGCTTACAAGCTGAACGTTTTTCCATACTGAACTAGCCAGCCTTTATTTCAAGCTGAATCACTTTGTTACTTATGGAAGGAAAAGGTCTAGAGAAGGAAAATGTATCTTCCATTTATCCTAGACAAACAAATAATCTAATTTCCTCTGACAGTCAAACTATAGTTTCACCTAAGCCACTGATGCAGGAAGTTAGGTTTTAAGTAACCTCTCTAATCTGGTAAGTAAGTAGGTTTGATGTATCTGAGATAGGAAGAAAGAAACGAGAATGTTCATGGAAATAATCAGTGATTTGTGTTAAGTGATTCTAACCTTAGCTTGCTCTGGGTGCCAGTGAAATTAACCTCAACAATGTTGGTTGGAAGAATTTTTCAACTTAAAGAAGTTTGAAGCTGGGGAACCAAAAGGCAGGGATTGTTGTTTCTATCACTTAACTGTAATAACCAAAGCCTGTTTAGTATTTGTTTTTTAAGGATGGGATGTGTCTTCAGAGAGGAGACTTGCCGTCTTCAAAGCACAATCAATGCCATTTTCCTACTGAAGTGAACACGGCCAGTTTTAAACAGTTTCTTTCACTTTCCTGTGCTTCTGTAGTTAACCTTTTTTACTGCCCAGTTAGAATGTTAAAGCTGGAAAGGGACCTGGAAGAGTAATTATCTAACTCCGCTTCCTTATTATACAAATGAGGTAGAACCAGAGTTTTACTTGTCTATAGAGTTTATATTGAGGGATTAAGAAATAATGAGGCCAACAGGAAAGATGTAATGAAAATAATTCTAATAATTATAATCTGGATTCACAGTTTAAAGTATTCAGTCCTTAGAGATGAACCTGCTCGAGTGATGCCTTACTGTTCAGTAAAGTAGAAAATAACTTGTCTTTTTGCTTCGTAGAGTTTGGGTAAGTCTAACATTTATAGGCCCAAATAATACAAAGCCCTCAATGAACTAAGCAGCCTTACTGGTTTTTTGTTTATTTTTGAGACAGGGTCTCAGGCTGTAGTGCAGTGGTGCAATCATGACTCACGGCAGCTGTGACCTCCTGGGCTCAAGTGATCTTCCCACCTCAGCTTCCTGAGTAGCTAGAACTATAGGCATGCACCGCCATACCTGGCTAATTAAAAAAAAAATTTTGGTAGAGATTGGGTCTTGCTGTGTTGCCCAGGCTGGTCTCAAACTCCTGCTCAAGCGTTCCTCCTGCCTTGGCTTCCCAAAGTGCTGGAATTATAGGTGTGAACCGCTGTTTCTGGCTATATATATATATATATATATATA
>NW_016804657.1:4369854-4413153 GCF_001698545.2 Rhinopithecus bieti
TATATTTTTTTTTTTATCTGCTTTCCTTTTTTGTTTTCCTTTTGCTATTTGCCTTTTTATAAGGTGGATGTGGTAGAGTTGCTGTTTTGACTGAGCTTTTGCTGGAAATCCTTAACTGCTTTTGTCACTCCAAAAGCAGGGTGAGACCAAATGAAAAAACTTTCAGCCAATCTTCAGTTTGTTTTTACAAAATGGGACTTGGGGGCTGTGGAAGTGATACTTTCCTTAATTTCCCAGAAAACTTTAAGCTCTAGACAGTTATCATATATTATTGCTACCTTCCCTTCCCCCACTCCCCTGACGAAGTTTCTCTCTTATGCCCAGTCTGGAGTGAATTGATGTAATCTTGGCTCACTGCAACCTCCGCCCCCTCAGGTTCAAGTGATTCTCCTGCCTCAGCCTCCGGAGTAGCTGGGATTACAGGCACCTGCCACCACGCCCAGCTAATTTTTGTATTTTTAGTAGAGACTAGGTTTCACCATGTTGGCCAGGCTGGATTTGAACTCCTGACCTCAGTCTATCCACCCGCCTCGGCCTCCCATAGTGCTAGGATTACAGGCGTGAGCCACTGCGCCTGGCCTATTATTGCTACCTTTTAAAAAAGCAAGTTGTAGAGTGGCCTGGCCATTCTTTGTGACCTACCTTTTGGACTTCAAAATGTCTTTCTAGTATGGTAGGAATAGCAAAATCAATATGCTGCCCTCCAATTGATGCTTCCAAATGTTCTAAACCCAGTTTTTATTTTGGCACATAGCCAGTTGTGCTCCCCTGCCAGCTATTTTGGCACTGTCGTGAACTTGGAAATTAATGATTCTGCTCACTAGGAGTAGAAAATTTTGTTCCTTTTCAATTTTAGAAAAGCTTTTATGTTGTTTCTGGGTAGTCTTACTCACTAGCTTATTAATGCGCTTGTCAAACTTGTGCAGTGTTAAAAACATGCCATTATGGTTGAGATTTCGTTGAACTCTGAAATTCCATCAGTAATATGTGCTTCTAGCCACCTGTAACAGGAATATCACTTTTGAGGGTTACTTCTTTTCTTTTCTCTTTTCTTTTTTTTTTTTTTTGAGACAGAGTCTCACTCTGTCACCCAGGCTGGAGTGCAGTGGCAGGCACCATGTCGGCTTACTGCAACCTCCGTCTCCTAGGTTCAAGCAATTCTCCTGCCTCAGCCTCCTGAGTAACTGGGATTACAGGCACCCGTCACCACACCTGGCTAATTTTTTATATTTTTAGTAGAGGTGGGGTTTCACCATGTTGACCAGGCTGGTCTCAAACTCCTAACCTCAGGTGATCCCACCCGCCTCGGCCTCCCAAAGTGCTGAGAGTACAGGCGTGAGCCACCACACCCGGCCAGTTATTTCTTTGGTAAACAAAACCACAGTTCAAATTAAATACTACAAAAACTGATGATATTGGTGGTTCCACCCACAGCTGTTAAAAGGTGTAAGCCTGAAGAGGCTTGGGTTGACTGCTATTTCTATTTAAGGATCAGAAAAGCTTTCAGGCCCTGTGGAGTCCCCAGATTTACTGTTTTCTAAGGGCCACTATTTATGTATAAATACTAGGGGGGGATTTTTTTTCTTTCCTTCTATGCCTAGTTTGCTTAGATGGGGAGGGATATTCTTACTTAGGGAAATTATATTCTCCATGCTTAATCCTTGCCTTCCCTCAACCCCCTGCACATATACACAAAGCAACAATAAGCACATATCACTTGAAAGTAGTTTCAGAAACTTAAGTATTCTGTGAGGAGACATGGCCAGTTAGATGGTTCTTCATGGAGAGATCTGTTTTCCATTTAACTCCTGTTACATGAGGAATCTGGATCTGGATCTGGAGTGTCCTTATAGATTGTAATTCCATGACTTGTAAGAAGGAAAGGAAATTCTTTGGAGAAGATGATCAAGTGCCTAAGAGCTGAAATCTTGGATCCAGATAGCTTGGGTACCATCCTTTTTCTTTTGTTGAGATGGAGTCTTGCTCTGTTGCCCAGGCTGGAGTGCAGTGGCACGATCTCAACTCACTGCAACTTATGCCTCCCAAGTTTAAGTAATTCTCCTGCCTCAGCCTCTGAGTAGTTGGGATTACAGCCGCCCGCCATCATGCCCAGCTAATTTTCGTATTTTTAGTAGAGATGGAGTTTCACCATGTTGACCAGGCTGTTCTTGAACTCCTGATCTCAAGCAGTCCACTCACCTTGGCCTCCGAAAGTGCTGGAATTACAGGTGTGAGCCACTGCGCTGGCCAAGAGCACCATCTTTTAGTAGTTGTATAGCCTTCAGCAAGTTACTTTAACCTCTTAGTGCCCAGTTTCTTCATCTGTAAAATGGAGATAATACTTTTATTACATAGAATGTAAGGTGCCATTGATTATAAGATACAACATTATTTTTGTATCACTTAGAAAAGGAAAAGCACTGCCATTAAACTAAAATATACCATCATTTGTAAGAATCTTCTTAATTTCAGAGGTGCTGAAATGTAAAAAGATGTGTATCTTAGAATTGATGACGTATAATAATAATACTTTGATAGGATTGTTGTAAGGATTAAGTGACTCAACATTTATAAAGAACTTAGAACAGTGCATGGCACACAGTAGGCACTATTTATGTGTCATTTATTATTGTTATTAGTGTTACCTGTTATTTTCTTTTTGAACCCACTTATTGCTTAATTAGTCACGGTTTGACATTTGCCCTTGTATTCCACCATGTCAAATATAAATTTATGTAGATGAGTATGTACTTTTACTTATTGAGAAACAGTGTAATACATAATATACTCAACTCTGGAGCCAGACTGCAGGGATTCAAGTCCTAGCTCTGCCACTTATTTGACTGTGACTCTAGGCCAATAACTTAATATTTCTTTTTCTCAGTTTCTTCTTATATAATGGGGATAATTCTATTTTAGATATGTTCGTATATATAAAGGTCTGAGTTTATGGATTACCTTAGTCATCTTTTTAAGGTTCCCTAGTGTTTTATTTCTCACTTGGACTGTTAATGAAAATCAATATTTCTAAAAAGCACACTGAAAGTTCAGAGTTTTAAAATAATGGTAATATAATAATGTTATTATATCTAACACCTATTAGTATTTACCATGTGCCATGCACTGGTCTAAAAGCTTTCATATATTTATTTAAGCTTTACAACAACTCTGTGTGGTGGGAACTCTTACTGTCTCCATTTTATAGATGAGGAACCTGAGGCACAGAGATATCAAGTAATACACCCGAAACTGTTAAATGATGGTACTAGGATTCAAACCCTGACAGGCTGGCTCTAGAGAGTGTGCTGTCAACACCATGTCTCTTCAGAAGGCCTTTCTTATTTTTTTTTTTCCAGAAGGCATTTCTGTCATGAGGAGTTATTGACCAGGGTTTTTTTTTTTTTTTTTGGACTGTCTTGCTCTATCGCCCACACAGGAGTGTAGTGGTGTGATCTTGGCTCACTGCAACCTCTACCTCCCGGGTTCAAGCAATTCTTTTGTCTCAGCCTTCTGAGTAGCTGGTATTACAGGCATCCACCACCACGCCTGGCTAATTTTTTTATTTTTAGTAGATTCGGGGTTTCGCCATATTGGCCAAGCTGGTCTCGAACTCCTGACCTCAGGTGATCCGCCCGCTTCGGCTTCCGAAAGTACTGGGATTACAGGCATGAGCCACTGTGCCCAGCTGACCACGTCTTTTAATTGATTTTTTGTGTGTGTGTGTGATTGAAAAGTTTCTAGGAATAATAATAAACAAGATGTATTATCCCTTATCTCTGATAGCAAAATTCACAAAGCTCTCATAAATGAAGATTGTTCTTTAAGTTTGGTACAAATTCATTTAATTGGCAAGACCTGACTTGAACCATTGTAAAGCTATTTGAAGTCTTTATTTAGCCAATTTAGTATGACTGTTCCATGTTTTGTTGCAGAAATATTAATGTGTTTGATTATAGGGCACTGCACTGAACTCCACTGGGATTATTATATAATATGTACTTTGTGTTCTGCATTACCTTTCTGAAATTCAAAATATTCTGTATTCCAAAGCACATCTGGCCCTGAGTTTCAGATGATAGATTGTATACCAAAGATTTTTTTCCATTTCATTGAATAAATGTTCCTTTAGCTAATACTAAAACAGGACTTAGTCATATAGTTAATTTTCCCAAATAATGTTTATTTTTTTATCCGATATTTTTTGTTTTTGCTAGAGCTCCTGAAATTATTCTTGGGTTACCATTTTGTGAAGCTATTGATATGTGGTCACTGGGCTGTGTGATAGCTGAGCTGTTCCTGGGATGGCCTCTTTATCCTGGTGCTTCAGAATATGATCAGGTAAAAGTGTTTATTTGGATGGAAATAGAATGCAAATAGTTACTTGTGAAATAGATTCTAGAGAAAGAGAAGTACTAAGTACTACTGAAGTATTTAGATAATAGGGAAAGAGTAGTCCAATTACTACTAAAGAACTTTTTAAAGAATAGTAGAATTTTCTCTTCCTGCCTTTTAGGCTAAAGTATGTTTGCAATTCTATAATAAAAGAAGAATTTTATATTACTTAAGGTTGATACTTTGCTAGATCTGTAATGATTTATTAGAGACTTAACTTTCATTAACTAATGTGCTTTGTGAGTTAGGAAAGTAGAGTAAGGATGAGGAACTGGAATTTTAAGAGAACTTCTGCTTACTCAGAACTATTATAATTTTCCTTTACACATGATACACTGAAGTACTTTCTTCAGACTGAAACACTTTAGGTCCCAGAAGCTGTGACATACTGAGTCTCTAAGATAGGATTTAGAAAGGAAGTCATCTGAGTTGTAGTAATAGATGATCTGTATCTCAAAATAGACAAACTTTAGGAGATACACTATAATTTCCTAAGGAATTTGTCCATTAAGGGAAAATGTTTTACCATGGAAGTAAATTGTGAATTCTCATTTCTTGTTATTTTTTTTGAGATGGAGTCTTGCTCTGTCACCCAGGCTGGAGTGCAATAGTGCGATCTCGGCTCACTGCAACCTCTGCCTCCCTGGTTCAAGCAATTCTCCTGCCTCAGCCTCCCAAGTAGCTGGGATTACAGGTGCCCGCCATCACGACCAGCTAATTTTTGTATTTTTTAGTAGAGACAGGGTTTCACCATGTTGGCCAGGCTGGTCTCGAACTCCTGATTTCAGGTGATCCGCCCGCCTTGGCCTCCCAAAGTGTTGGGATTACAGGTGTGAGCCACCGTGCCCAGCCTTCTTATTTTTAAAAAATGTTTCTACCCTTTATGATGTTAGCTCCTTGAGGGTAGAGATTGTTTCATATCACTGGTATATCCTCAGCTCCTAACACTGTGTCTGGTACACAGTAAGTACACAAGTTTTTTTTTGTTTGTTTTTAAGTTTTTATTTTTTTAGAGACAGTCTTGCTCAGTCACCCAGGCTGGCGTGTAGGCGTGGTCATAGCTTACTGTAGCCTCTGGCTCCTAGGCTTAAACGATCCTCTCACCTCAGCCTCCCAGATAGACGGGACTACAGGTGCATGCCACCTTGCTTGGCTAATTCTTTTATTTTGTGTAGAGTTGGGGATCTTGCTATATCAGCCTAGGGTGGTCTCAAACTCCCGGGCTCGAGCTATTCTCCTGCCTTGTCCTCCCAAAGTACTGGGATTACAGGTGTGAGCCCCCATGCCTGGTCTATATTGTCAAATATCTTTACATGTCCATAAATATACTTCTACCTTATTTACAATGTCTGCGTGGTATTTTGGTTTCCAGTTACAGGATTTAGAAAGGAAGTTATCTGAGTTGTAGTAGATTCCACAGATTTGAAGTATTAGAAGTCAACAGGAAAAGCAAAGATTATAGCCAAAATTTTCAAAACTGGATTTCCTTGTAAATAATGGATACAGTAGCAGTGGATGGGTTAGTATATATAGGTATTTACAGATAAATTTCAGTTGTATTGATTAAAGAATTGATTTCTTCTTTTGCCTAAAGTTAATAATGTTTTGGTGTAAAAGTCTTTAATAATTTCCCTTTTCACTTCAAATAGATGTTTAATGGTTTTGATGTTTCAGATTCGTTATATTTCACAAACACAAGGCTTACCAGCTGAATATCTTCTCAGTGCCGGAACAAAAACAACCAGGTTTTTCAACAGAGATCCTAATTTGGGGTACCCACTGTGGAGGCTTAAGGTCTGTCTTCCCTACTATCCTTACGATTCCTATACTCCACCCCTCACTCCCCAACTTTGAATTCAAAGTTTATTAAATTCTTCAGGTAGAGGAGGGACAGGAGAGGGGGAAACATTTTGAAAAATTATTTCTTTGTACCCGTTTGGCCTTATCCTTGGTTGAAAAACAAAACATTAAGTGCTAGTTCAGTTGGCTGAGGTTATTTTGTGTATGTTCAATCCGCAGCTGATAGAAAGTTTGGAGAGTAGTGCTCACCATTAAACGATAGGACTAGAGACATTTAGTAATGACTGATTTTTAGAGAATTCTCAATGAACATGATAAAATCACATAATTTTCTAACTGCCCACATTCAGGACTTCTATATTTTTTCTTGAAACAAATACCTGCTTTTTACTTCTGAGCCTACTCTGTCAGGTTCAGAAATATCTGAGTAATTTGACTAACTCTGTGACTGTGCCTCTGATCCTGTTGAACAGTTAGCGTTTGAGATATCAATTCATTTCAAAGTAGCTTTAAGAGAATAATGGTAGTGTCCCTTTTTACCTGACATTCTTCAGGAACTGTGCTGTATCATTACTTGCATGTTTATTTTATCACTGTTGAAAGGGTAGCTAGATATCAAAGTCACATCTGTCCACTGGAAGATTTTCTGGTTGTGAATTACTTTCATGTTTGCCATCTATGGTTGGCAGGGTGACCACACTTGTCTCTTGTATTCTGGCTTTAGTTTTGAATAAAATGTGAAAATAACATACAGATGGAATTTAAGGAGGAGAATCTTTATTTTATAGACGCCTGAAGAACATGAACTGGAGACTGGAATAAAATCAAAAGAAGCCCGGAAGTACATTTTTAATTGCTTAGATGACATGGCTCAGGTGAGTACGGAAAGTTTCAGAAAGTCAGACACTTATTTTTAAGCAGAGACACACTTCTCTTGATTATACTGAAGACAAATTTAATGTTATCTTTATAGTATTTGTTTTCAGTTTTTATAAAAAATGCATTAATATTCTGCCATGTATTAAAGGAACATTTAAATCCTAACCAAGTATATTTTAGAATTACATATTTCTCTCTTGCTTTTACTTAACTGGTCTTGTTACATAGCAGTGTTTTAAAATATTATTGAAAGTTTCTTGTCCCATTTTCTCAAATACTTGAGAGCTATATTTATTGAGCACCTATTATGTTACAAACTCTGAACACTTCACACTTACTTAATTTTTTCAACAGTAGAAACTTTTATATTTAGGTAGTAACAATCACTATTGCTCAACTACTTGTTCCAATTTTTTTTTTTTTTTTTGAGACAGAGTCTTACTCTATTGCCCAGGCTGGAGTGCAGTGGCATAATCGCAGCTCACTGCAACCTCTGCCTCCCGGGTTCAAGCGATTCTCCTGCCTCAGCCTCCCAAGTAGTTGGAATTATAGGCATGTGCCACCATGCCCAGCTCATTTTAGTATTTTAGTAGAGACGGGGTTTCGCCACATTGGTCAGGCTGGGCCTCGAACTCCTGACCTCAGGTGATACACCTGCCTTGGCTTCCCAAAGTGCTGGGATTACAGGCATGAGCCACCATGCCCAGCCCCCAAATTTTTAATGAGAAGAAATTGTTTAGCTTTCTTCTACCACTAAATTTAGATGAAGATTTTAATTAAGCAGCATAAAAAGAGCTTCCTTCTGTGAAAATGATTACACTTTCATAAAAAGAATTTCCCTGGGTTTCTCTTGATCATAGTTTGGAGGGAAACACAGACATAGTTTGGAGGGAAGGCAGCTATGTAGTGTCAGTGCTAAAGGTTAAGTGAAGAAGTATAATTCTGAATTTTCTTTGGAAGGTGAATATGTCCACAGACTTAGAGGGAACAGACATGTTGGCAGAGAAGGCAGACCGAAGAGAATACATTGATCTTTTAAAGAAAATGCTTACAATTGATGCAGATAAGAGAATTACCCCTCTAAAAACTCTTAACCATCAGTTTGTGACAATGACTCACCTTTTGGATTTTCCACATAGCAATCAGTGAGTATGGTATATTCTGGGGCTTTTGCCATGTGGTTCTTTGTTGAGTTACTGCCTTAATAATAGCACTATCAAATGAGCCAGCCACTTTGGTGCTTATAAATCTGGCTCAGCAGTGCTTTTCTTTCTCACTGAAACATCATAAGATAAAATTAGATGTGTATTTTCTTCCCTATGATTACACAGATTCTTGATTTATTTTATCTGAAAGTGATTGGGGAAAAAAAACTTTGATCCATGTTCATCTTGAGTTATTTGCTGTTTAAATCTCAGCATTCATTTAATGAATCTTTAATCTCTTTTTCAGTGTTAAGTCTTGTTTTCAGAACATGGAGATCTGCAAGCGGAGGGTTCACATGTATGATACAGTGAGTCAGATCAAGAGTCCTTTCACTACACATGTTGCTCCAAATACAAGCACAAATCTAACCATGAGCTTCAGCAATCAGCTCAATACAGTGCACAATCAGGTATTCAATAAATAATTTTGGAAACTCAAGCTTAAGTGGGATAGAAACTAGTAAGAATACAGGGCAAGGTAAAGAACCAATTTTTGTTTTGGTGGTCTTGTTGGTTCTTAGAAATTCTCTACGTGACAAAAGTTGATGGAAAACAGGGTAGACTGATAATACCTACCAGGCACAGGCTAACTAAAGTTAAATATAAAGGCCTAATCCATGCCCTCATATGTTCAGCATCATCAAATAAATGGAGTCTGACTATTGTACTACTTACCGCTGTTAGTTGTACTAACTTTAACCAAATGACTTTCTCCCTGTTAGGAGAAGGATTTTATATCTCTTGTTACTGTATTGAAAGGTTTCCAATCATTAACTTTAAGGGTGGTTTTGCATTTGTTTGCTGGCCAGTGATATTTACATTTAGGTTTGTTTCTGAAGATGTAAGCTTCCCAGTTTCTTGACTGAGTGTCCTTTTTTAATGGAAGAGCCTATGAGATTTGGTGAGATCTTCCATCTGGCAATTTTTGTTCAGAAGTAGTTGGGGTTTGTGTAGCCACAGCCAGCATAGAACTATTCTTTTTTTTATTTGCTTATTTGACCTTATAATATGCCTTCAATTTAGGGACTGGGAAAATTTCTTAAGCAGAGAGTTATTTCAGAGGCAGCTAACATTACATTTTAAAACATTCTAAGTTTTTCTGGATAAATTCTCTATATGTAAAATTATTGTGTCTCTACTTAATACAAGTGTACAAATATAATCCTTTTGTTTTTAGGCCAGTGTTCTAGCTTCCAGTTCTACTGCAGCAGCTGCTACTCTTTCTCTGGCTAATTCAGATGTCTCACTACTAAACTACCAGTCAGCTTTGTACCCATCATCTGCTGCACCAGTTCCTGGAGTTGCCCAGCAGGGTGTTTCCTTGCAGCCTGGAACCACCCAGATTTGCACTCAGACAGATCCATTCCAACAGACATTTATAGTATGTCCACCTGCGTTTCAAAGTAAGTGGGGAAACTCCTGTATCATATGGTATTATATCAGACCTACCTGCTTCAGCAGCTCTAGTTGTTTAGTTCTGATCTTTACAAGTTTAAACTCTGTCTCTGATGATGAAGGTAACTAAAATTGGGTGATATCACAAAATGGGTTTTCCCTTTTTACATTGGCTATTTATCTAATTATGCTATCTGATGCATTATAACAGCTCACTTTATGTTTCCTTAATTGAATTGCCTCACACCAGTTTTCTTGCCCATTGAGTCCTTGTGTCAATGTCATATGCCTTGTATAAGCATGTATCTGTCAATATGTAGAATCTATACAACTTCAAAAAAATTCGTTGTAAGCAGAATTGCTAAATATTGGATCTTATTTCCTGTATCATTCTATTATAAAATTATGTTCCCAATAAAATGGTTTTATTCTAAAATGTAAATACCATGTTTAAGAATGTGGAAATGTCTTAAATTACTTAAGGATAGAAAAATCATTATTTACTGAACTAAAAAATCCTACAGGCTGAGGTGCTTGTGTGGGGCAGGCATTAAGATTATCTTCTTCAGCTTATGAATCATACAGTTTCTGCAAACTCCTATCAATAGAGGAACAGAATAGCTGAAGGAGGAGGCTGAGTCCCTGTGTTGCAATACGATTTTAATTTTCACATTCCCATCCTTCTTAATTTTCACATTGTTGTTCTGTAATCTAGTCTGTCCAGTTTCTTTTTTCTGTATATGGGAAATGTGTGTTTAATCATTTGGTAAGCCATTTAGAAGAATGTTACTTTAAGGCTAAAATCCAATGACACATTTGACTTTCCCAAGAGAAGGTCAGTGTCAGTACCCTGTGAGAATAAACCAGGATTCAGGTGTCTCAAATAACACTTTACATAGAAGCAGGTAGCATTTTTGCCTTTTTACATCAATTACTTATTGACTGTGACTCTCTTGTTTGTTTGGTTTCTGACAGAGTTGGAGCAAGCAGAAGGAAAAGAGGGGCTAGGGAAGTCTGAGAGATTACCAGGAGGACAGGAGAGCAATAGCGATGTAAACCAGGGAGAAACCACAGGGAGAGCGGAGGAACAGATTCAAAATCCGTAAATGCACATTTAGCCTAACTTACCAAATTATTTTCTGCATATGCTTCATAATAGTAAATTCTGTAGTTGGGGTTGTTGTATGTTGAGTGATTCTTCCACTGAGCTTAGCAGATTAGCCACTTTTTTCATCACTTTTTCCAAAGAGTTTCATTGGAACAATTTTCAAATGTGGGACCCTGAAATTTTTTGCTGCTTCTCAGATGATAAGAGATGAAGCAGAAGAACTTTTGAGTTCCTTTAACAAAACAAAATGTAAACTAAAGAAGTTAGAGGGGAAAAGTGGTATAACCCTTTTACTATAATTAGGTAAGTATAAGCTTTGACATTTTTCCTATCTAGGAAGTATAAATAACCTGAGGAGCTAGTAGAGCATATTTAAAATTTTCCAAATGAAAAGGGAGTTTTAAAATTAAGGTGATTATGATGATGCCTGATATGTATTATTATATGCCAGATAATGTTCTAACTGCTTTTACATGTATTAATTTATCTTCACTAACAATTCTAGGAGGTAGGGTAATGTCATTATCTCCAATTTATACATGAGAATTTTGAGCATGGTTCCTTCATATGCCCAAAGTCCTATAACTAATAATTGCAGAACCATGATTTGAACCCAGGCAGAGGAGTTCATAGCTTCTGTATTTTGAAGTGTTATTCCTCATTGCCCCTCTGTTGCCAGCCACCACTATTTGCTCATTTCTGCGCAGCAATGGTCTATTCCAGGTTGCCCACTTTTCTTGGACCATCTTGTTTTTTAACAAGATGGCTATACTTACAGGAGGATAGATCCTCATCAGTTAGGCAGTTTATTCTTTCCATACTTCACTGGTTCTTTATTTAAAGGACTATGTTCAATAAAACAAAATAATAACAAAAAATGAAACTATAATCCTTTTTAGGTCAGGAGCCAGGGAGAACCTTCCAACAGTGTTGCCTTTTGTTAAATTCTTTGTTCCCACTTTTGGGCTCAGCCTAAAGTACAATAGCAGTCTAATACATTAGAATCACATTTGTAGGTCAGTACTATAAATACAGCTTTCCACACTGTCCTGGTTGGCCAAAATAGATACACATTTTGCTTAGTAGTAACTACTATTCTGTAATTTTGTCACTTTTGCTTTATTGCCTGGGAGCCATAGATGAGCTTCTGAAGTAAACATTTCCTCCTAAATTTTACCAGTTTGTAGGAGGCTATTATACAATACCAATGTCTTGTAGTTAGGCATGTATCCATGTCCTACTTTAGGCAAGAATTTTGTGTGGCTTAGCCTTATTAGATAACATTGCCTAATGAAGCATGGCTGGCAACTTTTTAATCTTGATATATGAATTTGTTACTTTTATTTTATACAAGTAGAACTTAAAAAGATACTCCGATTTTACTATGCCCTCTTATTTTGTACATTGCTGGATTGTATTTTTCTTCATGACAGCCTGTTATTAAATTACTCATAAATTACTGAAGTGGAAAATTAGAAGACTGACTTGCTGAAAACAGCAGTATTAGGTCTATGAGTTATGCTCATTTGATACCTCCATAGCAATATTAAGAGAAATTAGTTGGTAATAGTTGAGAAAATGTCACTGAAGGAGTCTTTAATTAAAATCTTTATATCCTTACTTAACAAAATTGCAGATATTAGTGAGTTGGAAGTATAATAGAAACTTAAATTCTTTATATTGCAAGTTTTTAAAGTACAGAAGCAACTGAAGACTCTCAAGTCTTGGCAAAAAGAATTGTCTTTAGTTGTGCTTTTCCCCAGAAGGAGATCTGTTTGTAGGAAAGATTTATTCAACATTTGTTCTAAGAGCATAATGAATAAAAAATAAGACATGGTCATTGTTATAAAGGCACTGTTACAAAGAAGAATTCTTGATTTTCTTAGCTGTCCATTAACTACAAAAGAGCCCTATTAGATGTCAATGACAAGAGTAGATTTCTAAAATAAGTAGAAGAAAGTTTCTATAAACCAGAATGTCTGCTTTTAAAATATTCTTATCCTAGGCATAATTTTTTCAGTTCATGCCTGGTTAAGGATAAAATATATGTCTGATTTATGGACTAGGTTATATTTTTTTGAGGAATGGGGAAAAGTGTAAATAAAAAGGTAACTTAGATTATAAATTATTGAGCTTTTCATAATATTATCTGATTCTCTAAAAGTTATATTTAAGCCTTTGCTTTTAAAGATTAGAGTTTTAAAATCAAGTTTTTTTTTCCCCCTAGTGGATTAAAAAGTGAATAATGCTGGGCGCATTGGCTGACACCTGTAATCCCAGCACTTTGGGAGGCCAGGGTGGGCAGATCACGAGGTCAAGAGTTCGAGACCAGCCTGGCCAACATGGTGAAACCCTGTCTCTACTAAAAATACAAAAATTAGACGGGCGTGGTGGTACGCGCCTGTAGTCCCAGCTACTTGGGAGGCTGTGGCAGAAGAATCGCTTGAACCTGGGAGGCAGAGGTTGCAGTGAGCCCAGATCACGCCTCTGCACTCCAGCCTGGGTGACAGAGCAAGACTCCGTCTCAAAAAAAAAAAAACAAAAGAAAAGTGAATGTAATTTACTAAGTGAAGGCTTGTTTTTGCCTGTACTGTTAATGGAGATGGGATGAATATTGTGTTTTAAATTTTGTAGCATAAAAAAAATTTAGAATTCCTTTAAGCCAACCCTCGCTATATCAAACATCTTTCCATTAACCTAACCTGAGGGGAACAGTCTCCCTTTTCTTAACTTCCAAGACTTCTGTGAATGAAACTTCTTTTTTTTGGGGGGATGGAGTCTTGCTCTGTCGCCCAGGCTGGAGTGCAGTGGCCGGATCTCAGCTCACTGCAAGCTCTGCCTCCCGGGTTTACGCCATTCTCCTGCCTCAGCCTCCCGAGTAGCTGGGACTATAGGCGCCCGCCACCTCGCCTGGCTAGGTTTTGTATTTTAGTAGAGACGGGGTTTCACCGTGTTAGCCAGGATGGTCTCGATCTCCTGACCTCGTGATCCGCCCATCTCGGCCTCCCAAAGTGCTGGGATTACAGGCTTGAGCCACCGCGCCCAGCCTAACTTCTTTGTTTTAAGTGTCTAGGACTAAAACCTGAATAGTGGATTATTTGAACAGAAAAGCTGAAAACAAAATAATCTAAAACAGTACTCCCAGACCCAGCGAAACTATTTAACTGTGATGCTGTTTTCAACAGCTGGACTACAAGCAACAGCAAAGCATTCTGGATTCCCTGTGAGGATGGATAATGCTGTACCAATTGTACCCCAGGCACCAGCTGCTCAGCCACTACAGATTCAGTCAGGAGTTCTTACGCAGGTAAAAGCTAGAGCAATGTGGATACTCAATATTGCTAAACACTGTTGAGATTCAGATATTTTGTCCTAGAAAATGGTATTTCGTTTGACTCTAAGATCTTTCTTGGTCATGATTCAGTGGACTTAAAATGAAACATCTCTATGGAACAATATGCTCATTCCTAACACTATTGCAACTGTGCCATTGTCTTCCTTAGACTTGCAGGGAAAAATATCCAGACATTCTTGAGAAATGGTCTTCTGAGTAAGTTTAGTTTAATTTTGCGGGATGAAGTGTTTTTTTTTCGTTGTTGTTGTTTTTTAAATGTTGGCGCTCATACAAAGATAAGTATATATGCAGCATTTTGATTCTAAAATATAAGGTTCCACTTTTGCACCGTTTGTGTCCCTTTTGCTCACTCTTAGAATATCACAGTTGAGAGGCTGGATCACATCAGGATGCCTCTTCACGTATTACATTCCTTCATTCCTTGTGTTTAACCAGACTGTAGAAAGCTTTAAAACTTTATACTTGCTATGGAACATTCGACTAAGATGATAGAGAAAATAGTGAAGTATTTAAATAGCAACAAACAGTATATTTTATATATTATATATAAATGTTTGTGGCCTATGACACATAGGAAATTCTCAAATCCAAAAACCCTATTTTGTGAACAGGAGGAAGAATTCTTAATAAATATCTTTGTTTCATAGAACTGATACCCTGAATCTAGCCCAAGGAGGATTCCTATATTTCTTTGTTTTAGGCCATTGGCATTTGACGTTGTGGGCCAGTGCTGTACAAAGTTGAAGGGGGAAAGTCGTGTTTGGTATATGCATTTTAGGTGCTATCAAATTACTGTTCATTGTCAGTAATAACTTGGGGGGAATGAGAACCCTTCTGAATCCAGATGTCCTGCCTCCGTGTTTGTTTCACTCACCTGCCTAATCTACGTTTCAGGGAAGCTGTACACCACTAATGGTAGCAACTCTCCACCCTCAAGTAGCCACCATCACACCGCAGTATGCGGTGCCCTTTACTCTGAGCTGCGCAGCCGGCCGGCCGGCGCTGGTTGAACAGACTGCTGCTGTACTGGTAATTCCCCTCACTTGATTGTGTTACTAACGGAGTTTCTTTGGTTTCTTTCTTTTTTGTTTTTTCCTGTTTGTTTTTGTTCTGTTTTTTTCTGGTTTAATTTTCAAAAAAAATTTTTAGCTTAGTCTTTGCAGAGGGCATGGAAGCATGTGCCATCTTGTGGCTGTGTTCTTGCTACATCTTTTAATGTCTCATTGTTTTCCTCCCCAACATTTGCTGTAGCACTGTCTGACTGATGGTTATGTGGCTCTGTAAGGAGCCAGATCCCTTGATTCTTCTTTGCCAGCCTAGTGTGATAAAAGCTCTCAATATAGCCTCAGAGGAGCTTCAACATTGTTACTTGTTTTCTGCCTTATCTTTTACCCTCTGATCCTTGAGCATGAAGGAAGTGGCCTTTAATTTGGCTCAGCTACAGGTACCCGGATGGCCAAAATTGAACTCCTTGGCAAGGTAGCTTTCTCCTTTTCTTGCTGTTTTAAGGTTCTAAAACTTTTCTGCATGTGGAAATGCTTGAGATGCTCTTAATTTATTGCTTTATCAGTTGATATTAACCATCTTTCTATGGACACATGAAGATAGCTCTTTTTGCCACTCAGGATCAGTGGCAGCTTATATCTTACATTTAAAGATATTCCCTTTAGAATGTATATCATATTGGAGGTCATATTGTTGGTTGAAATTAAAAGTGAACACATTTTTAGGAGTTTTGGGAGGAATTAATTATTTTACAAATAGGTTTTTATACAAACGTTGAAAGTATGGCCAACAAACTATGCAAATACATGTGCAAATACAATATCTTTGTTATTAAAAGTCATGGGGAATAGTTACTTAATATAGCTGCAGTTGTAGTATTGGACTTAGAGATAGAAAAAAACAAGACTTTGAGGTGTGTTTCAGGATTTGTAACCTTAAGAGTGATTTTTTGGATGTGTTTTGGTTTATTTGGGGAGTTAGAATTGTTTATTGGATATCCAGCATTTTATCATTTGAAATTTAAAATTAGGTAAGCATCCAAAAACCTGAAAGGCACTATTGAATCCTGTTATTTCTCTGTTTTCAAAGTTGCTTTAATTTCTTTTGTTGTTTCTTAAGTATTCATGTGAGTGAAAACACTTCCAGAAACATACTTTGGTTGGAATTTGGTTTTCAGTTTAAAAGTCTTTGTCACTTCCAGATTAATTTTCTTGTGAGCATAAAACCTGAGTGTGAGGGAGTCAGGTATATTTCCAGCTCGATTGATCCAAGCCGCTGGTTTTAACTCACTCATCTGTAGTTTCGAGGTTGGAATGCTAGTTGACACTTCTCCTTTGCTGCTTCTCTTAAGTTTGCACTAGCCATTTGCTAAGCTTTGCATATTTTTGTTCTTCCTCTGTCAAAACAGTTCGTCGCTTGGAACGCCAGATTTCTGCCTCACGTTGGAATGTTATTTCTTGCTTTGTATTAAACTACATGCTTTGTCTTGTGCAGGTGTTGGCTTATGGAAAGACGCATGGTGTGACTTAACATACTTCTTTTATTTTTTGTTTTGTTTTGTTTTGTTTTAAATTCTGCTTATGGTAGCAGATGTGTTTGCAGTTTCTCTGCTTTGAAGGCTTCTTGTTTGGAACCAGTATTTGTAACGAGTGGATCTGTTACTTGCAGAAATATTTTTAAAACAGTGTGTTGATGGCCTTGCAATTTGAAATTCAAGAAACAGAACCATATGTACCCAGGCATTGTAGGTAATCGTACTGCAAAATTCAAGTTTAAAAAGGAAACTTCCAAATCTGTTTCCATTTTTTTTTTTCAAAAAATGCCAGAATTTCTGTGAGGAAGAAGTACAGAAAACATTTGTTGCTCTGTTTATTGCAAGTGACATGGCTTTTTAAAAACTAGAAATCATACATTTTCTTGTAGTGATTAGTTTTTATGTGGAAATATTCCTGCAAAGGATACATAAAAACATATTTTAGGTAACTATTAGAAACAAAGTATGATGCTTTCTGCATCTATTTCACAAACATCTTACTTTTAACCTTATTTTGAAATTCTATTATGTGGCTATAAATGATGAAGTTAGCTTTTTCTTGCTGGCGTAAGATTTTTTTTCCCAAAAGGATTAGGCCTTTGGTCATCCACATCTGGCTCCATTTTCCAAGTACTACCCTTTGAAAAAAGGGAACAGCTCTGCCCTTTGTTTTATGGGTTGAATTGATCTGATATCTTATCTGATTGACAGTCAGATTAAAAAATTTTTAATCTCCAGGGAGTCCTCTTAACTCTTTCTAGGGATATATTTTAGAATTTTTGCAAAAATGAAACTCCAGCATTTAACCAGCTCTTATCTCTGAACCTTCAGACTCCTTTTCTCTACAGTATAATAGGAGCTCTTAACCGCAGGGATCTTCTTTTCTTTAATACCAGGGTGGTCAGGTTATGGGGGTGGGTGAAAGAAAGCAGTATGTTTTCTTTCCCCATTCATAAGACTTGTAACTTTGAGCCCCTCTGACCTTTCTTTTTTAATCTCTGCAAGTTAACAATCTACAAACAACTTCTTTTAAGATATGAATTTTTCTTTCTTTAAAAAAACAGAAGAAAAAGCCAAGGATGAATCAAGTCTGTATGTTTTTTGTGTGTGTTTCCTTACAGCAGGCGTGGCCTGGAGGGACTCAGCAAATTCTCCTGCCTTCAACTTGGCAACAGTTGCCTGGGGTAGCTCTACACAACTCTGTGCAGCCCACAGCAATGATTCCAGAGGCCATGGGGAGTGGCCAGCAGCTAGCCGACTGGAGGCAAGTGTTCTGTGTTACTCTGGGAGATTTGTAAGGGCAGATCCCATAGGGTGGGAGCACTTGATAATAAGGAGAGACTAGTAAGAAAATAAAGGAAAATTTGACTCTGTTGGAATCCTTTAAGAACCCATATCAGGCTAGGAGACGGTGTTATAAGAAAACTTTGAATATAGGAAAGCAATAGGTTCTTAAGAATCATTTCTTCTAGATTTTTTAAAGAGAGTCTTAAGTGATTAGAAACCATACAGTGAGATCCTAAAGCCTGATAATCTAGGTCCCCAACTTTATTTTTTATAATGAAAATCCTTTTTTCTTTTTTTAAATTTTTATGGTTACATAGTAGGTATGTATGTTTATGGGGTACATGAGATATTTTGACACAGGCATGCAATGTGAAATAAGTACATCATGGAGAATAGGGTGTCCATCCCCTCAAGCGTTTATCCTTTGAGTTACAAATAGTCCAGTTACACTCTTTAAGTCATTTTAAAATGTACAATTAAGTTATTACTGACTGTAGTCACCTATTGTGCTATCAAATAGTAGGTCTTATTCTTTTTTTTTTTTTTTGTGCCCATTAACCATCCCTACCTCCTCACTAACCCTCCACTACTCTTACCAGCCTCTGGTAACCATCCTACTCTCTATGTCCATGAATTAAATTGTTTTGATTTTTAGATCTCATAAATAAGTGAGAACATGTGGTTTGTCTTTCTGTGTCTGGTTTATTTCACTTAACATAATGAACTTGAGTTCCATCCATGTTGTTGCAAATGACAGGATCTTATTCTTTTTGTGGCTGAATAGTACTCCATTGTGTATATGTACCACATTTTCTTTATCCGTTCATCTGTTGATGGACGCTTAGGCTTCTTCCAAATCTTACTGTGAACAGTGCTGCAACATAGGAGTGCAGATATCTCTTTGATATACTTATTTCCTTTCTTTTGGGTATATACCCAGCAGTGGGATTGCTGGATCGTATGGTAGCTCAATTTTTAGTTTTTACAGGAGCCTCCAAACTGTTCTTCATAATAGTTGTACTAACTTAACATTCCTACTGTGTACAGTTGTTCCCTTTTCTCCATATCCTTGGCAGCATTTATTATTGCTTGTCGTTTGGATATAAGCCATTTTAACTGGGGTGAGATAATATCTTATTGCAGTTTTGATCTGCATTTCTCTAATGATCAGAGATGTTGAGCACCTTTTCATATGCCCGTTTGTCATTTGTAAGTCATCTTTTGGAAAATGTCTATTCAAATATTTTGCCCATTTTTTGATCGTATTATTAGATTTTTTTTTCCATAGAGTTGTTTGAGCTGCTTACATATTCTGGTTATTAATCCCTTATCAGATGGTAGGTACTCAACTTTAAAAAAATAAAATGCAGCTGCATTTTGGCTAATTGCTTTTGATGTCTCTTTGGTCCTGATTCTTCATTGGTTTTGGAATTCACTCTTCTCTCTTTCTTTCTGTTGGTACAGGAATGCCCACTCTCATGGCAACCAGTACAGCACTATCATGCAGCAGCCATCCTTGCTGACTAACCATGTGACATTGGCCACTGCTCAGCCTCTGAATGTTGGTGTTGCCCATGTTGTCAGACAACAGCAATCCAGTTCCCTCCCTTCGAAGAAGAATAAGCAGTCAGCTCCAGTCTCTTCCAAGTGAGTCTGTGTTACAGCTGATAGTTAAAACTGTGCCAATTTGAGAGATATGTTGCCTTGCATTTGGAATATTTTATAGACATATCATATAGATATGAAGCAGCAAGTCGCTGCCAAATTGAGGAAGAGCAAATCATTTCATCTGCACATGTACACCAGGTGTGTCCTGGTTATGATGGTCCTTTCTCTCTGCTGCCACTTTGAATCTGGGGCATTTTATGATGTTTTTATTTTACTTTACAGAGCGAAATTTAGTCCTGGGATAAAGGACTCATAAAAGTAAAATGTCTTTTGTATTTTGGTGTTCTTGTCCCTGGAAACTCTTGCCAGCATGGTGCTTATTTTCATTGGAACTTGTATAGTTAAATGTATTTGCTTAATGATCATGTAAAAAGGAATCAACGAGTAAATTGGAAAGCAGTCTGGGGAAAAGATGTACAATTTGGAAGGCCAAGGACTGAATCATCTTTCCATGTGAACTTTTCCTACAGGTCCTCTCTAGATGTTCTGCCTTCCCAAGTCTATTCTCTGGTTGGGAGCAGTCCCCTTCGCACCACATCTTCTTATAATTCCTTAGTCCCTGTCCAGGATCAGCATCAGCCCATCATCATTCCAGATACTCCCAGCCCTCCTGTGAGTGTCATCACTATCCGAAGTGACACTGATGAGGAAGAGGACAACAAATACAAGCCCAGTAGGTAAGATAAGTGAACGGTTCCTGGCTCTGTTGGTCTTAGACTGTTGGCTTCAGGCAAGTGGGCCCAGTTTGGCCTGTGAAAGAAAGGACCAGCAGGGCACGGTGGCTCACGCCTGTAATCCCAGCACTTTGGGAGCTTGAAGCCAGAAGATCACCGGAGGTCAGGAGTTCAAGACCAGCCCGGCCAACATGGCAACACCCTGTCTCTACTCCACATACAAAAATTAGCAGAGCGTGGTAGCACATGTTTGTATCCCAGCTACTAGGGAGGCTGAGGCAGGAGAATCACTTGAACCCAGGAGGCAGAGGTTTCAGTGAGCTGAGATCGTGCCACTGTACTCCAGCCTGAGTGACAGAGCAAGACTGCATCCCCTTCCACCCCCACCCCAAAAAAAGGGCCGAAGAAAAAGGTATTTTGGAAGCATAGCCTTCGATGGGGCTTTTGGTGTTGGGCATACAGAAGAGGGAATGATCTCTTGCTTTTACCTGAGAAGGTAGGATTCACACATGAAAGTAACTTAGGAGACTTTACAGAGTCATACGTAAATGAAGTTTAAGTGAACTTGGAAGAGAAAATTTCGAATGAATTTAGAGCCTGTTAGTTCAAAAGGACCAATTGTAAGATGGTAGAAGCAATATACAGGAGGTGTTAGAGGTGTGGACTCTGAAGTCATTCTGTCCTGGGTCTGAATCCTGTCTTCACCACTCATCACTTCTTGTGTGACCCTGGGCAAGTTTCTCATCTCCCTATTCTTTAGTTCCCTCATCTGCAAAATGGTGTTAATAGTACCTACTTCATAGGATTGTTGTAAGGATTCAGTGAGATGTATGTAGAGCATGAGAGTAGTGCTTGATACGTAAGTACTCAGAAGTTAACTGCTGCTAATATTACCTTTATTATTACCATCTTTATCATCATTGTTATCATGGGAGAACCAGAGACAGATCATCTAAGAAACATTGCTTAAAAGGGCAATTGAAGCTCGGTATGGTGGCGCATGCCTGTAATCCTAGCACTTTGGGAGGCCAAAGCAGGAAGTCACTTGAGCCCAGGAATTTGTGACCAGCCTGGGAAACATTGTGAGATCTCATCACTACAAAAGATAAAAACAGTTGGGCATGGTGGTACACACCTGTAGTCCCAGCTACTCGGGAGGCTAAGATGGGAGGATAGCTTGAGCCCAGGAGGTTGAGGTTGCAGCAAACTGTGATCACTCCACTGCACTCCAGCCTGGGTGACAGAACAAGACCCTGTCACACACACAAAAAAGAACAATTCAATTTTCATGTATTTTTCTTTTCCTCAGCTCTAGCCTGAAGCCAAGGTCTAATGTCATCAGTTATGTCACTGTCAATGATTCTCCAGACTCTGACTCTTCTTTGAGCAGCCCTTATTCCACTGATACCCTGAGTGCTCTCCGAGGCAATAGTGGACCCGTTTTGGAGGGGCCTGGCAGAGTTGTGGCAGATGGCACTGGCACCCGCACCATCATTGTGCCTCCACTGAAAACTCAGCTTGGTGACTGCACTGTAGCAACCCAGGCCTCAGGTAAGTGTATCTTCACAACTTGAGTTGAATTCTCCTTTGATGTGTGTATGCTTAAATATTTTGCCATAATCCACTTATGTCAGTGGTAGAGACCAGTGGTTTAGACATTCTTAAAGAGTCCTTAATTCAGAAATCAGTTCCCTGCACAATGGGAAATTATTTTTGGCCATCACTTTATCTTCCTGTGTTTATTTTGCTTGGATTAATGCACAAATGAGATTGTAGTCTCAGAAACACATTCAGTGCTGATGGGAGAAAGCAGACAAGACGTGTGATATTGCCAGAAGTATTAGGCAATTAGGTTTGCCATAGATGATTTGAATTTGGCAATCGAGATGTAGACAGGACTTGATAATACTGAAAATGACTACAAAAGTGTTTTGGAAAACAGTTATATTCTTTAGATTTTTTTTCTCACCCAGTGTCATAGCAGTGATGCTTTTGTTGGTTCTATTACCAACCCAATGACTTCCATCTTCTTTGCTCTGATACATACTGGACTTAGGCTCCCTGGTTCAGTTATTGTGTTAGTTGGGTAATAGTAGCTGCAGTAACAAATCCTAGATTTTTGTAGCATAACATAGTAGAATTTTACTTCTCTCTCATATAACTTCTTGGTACAAGTGTTTGATTCCTGAGCATCCAGTCAGAAGGAGAAAGTTTGAAGGAGGCACACACATGGTTTAATCTCTTTAGCCTGGAAATAAGTGGAAATAGTGAATACTTCTCACATGGCTCCACCTAGATGCAAGTGAGCCCAGGCAATGTAGTCTTGTCAAGGCAGCTGCTTTTCAGTGACAACTTCATACCAAGAAAGGGGTTGGTGAAGTTTAGGTATCAACATAAACCTGGGCCATACCTGTAAAAATTATGTTTTATTATGTATTATCTTACTGCCATAGACATAAACAGGGTTATAATTTGAGGGTATTGTGTTACACCTCTGTGTGATTCTTTTCAGAAGTAGACAGTTGTCCCATTGCAGACAGGGGAGAAAGCTTCCTGATGCCAGGCTACTGAACAGAATTATTAGGACCTCCATACGCTCTTGGGTCCAGAGAATATAGGCTATCACATGAAACACTGAATGGATGCTCTGGTTTTCCTAATGGGAACACAGAAGCAAGCAAAATTTCACATTCAGCTGTCCTGTAATTTCTTAGAATTTGAAGACAGTAAGTGCCCGAGATATAATTTTGCCTTCTTTTAAACTCTCTTGACACTTTAATATCCTAAGAATTGCCAATAGCTTTCTCAGCTTCATATTGTCATTTCTGTGCTTGTTGAATCCCTTCCTACATAAAACTATAAACTCTTAGAGAGAGGGACGGTGTCTTAGCATATTTGTATTTCCAGTCCTTCCTTGTATATAACAAAGAGATTATAGTTATAATATTTATAATATTGATTTAAGTGAACAAATCTCCTATGTGGAGATTTGTGCCAAGACAGAAAAGAAATGGGTGATACAGGTTATTTTCTTCTGGGATAAATAGAATTGAGGAAGTAAGACATACATGAGACCTTAATGCTTGCAAACTACATACAAATGTGGACTAATTAATATGATGCCATCTGAGGTTAGCTCAGTGATGTCTACTCATAACTATTAAGCCTGATGCTTTTTTAGGTCTCCTGAGCAATAAGACCAAGCCAGTAGCTTCAGTGAGTGGGCAGTCATCTGGATGCTGTATCACCCCCACAGGGTATCGAGCTCAACGCGGGGGGACCGGTGCAGCACAGCCACTCAACCTTAGCCAGGTAAGCGCTACGGGCTACTGCCTTCTCTTTGGGCCCTGCACTGTTGTTACTTTCTGGAGAACCCTGCTTCTGGCTGGATGCTGAATAAAGCCAAATGAAGCCCCTTTTGTGTCAAATAATTTTGTGTTCTGTGGCTTACGTCGTACCGCATGTGCTGCATCTCATCATTCACTCTTTGTGTTCAGGATGTACATTCTAGGTTTTCCATCAAACCTCCCTAAGTCTACCCTGGAAAGTTAGAGAAACGTCTGGGATTTAGAAAGAGCCTGGGAAGTTTAACCATGTCTGTGATAGGCATATGCTTTGAGATCAGATTCTCTTTATCCCCCAGGCCGTAAGTAAGCTGATCCTTACCTTGTTTACTTGAGTCAAGAGACTGAAAAGCTCACTGGCCACCAAATTCAACTGGTTCTAGGTCCTGCCTGTTGCTAGAAGTCTGGGATTTGGGACTTCCCCACTCTCCGAACACCCTCTGCCCCAACCCACCCTTCTACTTCTCTCATTACCTTATTTGTGTTCATTCTTAGAGGCTAAAATCCGAGTGCTTGTATGATGTCCACCAGTAGTGAGAAAGTTCAATATGAGGGTGTGTGAGAGAGAGCACATGCAAGTGAAAATGTAAGTTTGAGTTAGTGTATGTATTTTAGGCTCCACATTTCAAGAGGGGTATGAAGAACTTAGAGGAGAAGAACAAAAGAAAGCAATGGTAAGAAATAAAGGTTAGGAAAAATTCAAATTTACTGATGCCAGAATAGGGTGAGTTGAGTCACCAGTTATTAAATTGCAGAAGTGGGGAATCCTGTGGTCTCTTGATTCTCCCTCTTCCTGTCATACTTACAAGCAAACTGCTGCTACCTGAGCCAGGTTAGGATCTATCTTGCTAAGAGGCAGAAGGAGGGGTGGCTGATTTCTGACAGCATTCAATGCCAGTCTGGGAGATTATGTGCTATACCCATTCGGAAACAGTACAAGTCAGGACCTGAGCTCTTAACTTGGCCTTTCGTGCCCTGAACCAGAGTGACCTCAAGATTCCTCACTTCCTTCTTTCTTCCAGAACCAGCAGTCATCGGCGGCTCCAACCTCACAGGAGAGAAGCAGCAACCCAGCCCCCCGCAGGCAGCAGGCGTTTGTGGCCCCTCTCTCCCAAGCCCCCTACACCTTCCAGCATGGCAGCCCGCTACACTCTACGGGGCACCCACACCTTGCCCCAGCGCCTGCTCACCTGCCAAGCCAGGCTCATCTGTATACGTATGCTGCCCCCACTTCTGCTGCTGCACTGGGCTCAACCAGCTCCATTGCTCATCTTTTCTCCCCACAGGGTTCCTCAAGGCATGCTGCAGCCTATACCACTCACCCTAGCACTTTGGTGCACCAGGTCCCTGTCAGTGTTGGGCCCAGCCTCCTCACTTCTGCCAGCGTGGCCCCTGCTCAGTACCAACACCAGTTTGCCACCCAATCCTACATTGGGTCTTCCCGAGGCTCAACAATTTACACTGGATACCCGCTGAGTCCTACCAAGATCAGCCAGTATTCCTACTTATAGTTGGTGAGCATGAGGGAGGAGGAGTCATGGCTACCTTCTCCTGGCCCTGAGTTCTTAATATTGGGCTATGGTGAGATCCTCCTTTACCCTCTTGAAACTTCTTAGCCAGCAACTTGTTCTGCAGGGGCCCACTGAAGCAGAAAGTTTTCTCTGGGGAACCTGTCTCAGTGTTGACTGCATTGTTGTAGTCTCCCAAAGTTTGCCCTATTTTTAAATTCTTTATTTTTGTGACAGCAATTTTGGTACTTGGAAGAGTTCAGATGCCCATCTTCTGCAGTTACCAAGGAAGAGAGATTGTTGTGAAGTTACCCTCTGAAAAATATTTTGTCTCTCTGACTTGATTTCTATAAATGCTTTTAAAAACAAGTGAAGCCCCTCTTTATTTCGTTTTGTGTTATTGTGATTGCTGGTCAGGAAAAATGCTGATAGAAGGAGTTGAAATCTGATGACAAGAAAAGAAAAATCATTACTTTTGTTTATAAACTCAGACTTACTTGCCTATTTTATTTTAAAAGCAGCTTACACAAGTCTGTATTTTTACTATCAGGCATTTCTCCTCAAAATCTCATCTTTGTTTATTGGACATTTAAACTTACAGAGTTTCAGTTTTGTTTTAATGTCATATTATACTTAATGGGTAATTGTTATTTTTGCAAAACTGGTTACGTATTACTCTATGTTACTATTGGGATTCTCTCAATTGCTCCTGTGTGTGTTATAAAGTAGTGTTTAAAAGGCAGCTCACCATTTGCTGGTAACTAAATGTGAGAGAATCCATATCTGTGTGAAAACACCAAGTATTCTTTTTAAATGAAGCACCATGAATTCTTTTTTAAATTATTTTTTAAAAGTCTTTCTCTCTCTAATTCAGCTTAAATTTTTTTATTGTAAAAGCCATTAAGGTGGTTATTATTATATGGTGGTGGTTGTTTTATTATATGCAAAATCTCTGTCTGTTATGAGATACTGGCATTGATGAGCTTTGCCTAAAGATTAGTATGAATTTTCAATATTACACCTCTGTGTTTTGCTCATCTCTCCCTTCTGTTTTATGTGATTTGTTTGGGGAGAAAGCTAAAAAAACCTGAAACCAGATAAGAACATTTCTTGTGTATAGCTTTTATACTTTAAAGTAGCTTCCTTTGTATGCCAGCAGCAAATTGAATGCTCTCTTATTAAGACTTATACAATAAGTGCATGTAGGAATTGCAAAAAATATTTTAAAATTTATTACTGAATTTAAAATATTTTAGAAGTTTTGTAATGGTGGTGTTTTAATATTTTACATAATTAAATATGTACATATTGATTAGAAAAATATAACAAGCAATTTTTCCTGCTAACCCAAAATGTTATTTGTAATCAAATGTGTAGTGATTACACTTGAATTGTGTACTTAGTGTGTATGTGATCCTCCAGTGTTATCCGGGAGATGGATTGATGTCTCCGTTGTATTTAAACCAAAATGAACTGATACTTGTTGGAATGTATGTGAACTAATTGCAATTATATTAGAGCATATTACTGTAGTGCTGAATGAGCAGGGGCATTGCCTGCAAGGAGAGGAGACCCTTGGAATTGTTTTGCACAGGTGTGTCTGGTGAGGAGTTTTTCAGTGTGTGTCTCTTCCTTCCTTTTCTCCCTCCTTCCCTTATTGTAGTGCCTTATATGATAATGTAGTGGTTAATAGAGTTTACAGTGAGCTTGCCTTAGGATGGACCAGCAAGCCCCCGGGGACCCTAAGTTGTTCACGGGATTTATCAGAACAGGATTAGTAGCTGTGTTGTGTAAATGCATTGTTCTCAGTTTCCCTGCCAACATTGAAAAATAAAAACAGCAGCTTTTCTCCTTTACCACCACCTCTACCCCTTTCCATTTTGGATTCTCAGCTGAGTTCTCACAGAAGCATTTTCCCATGTGGCTCTCTCACTGTGCATTGCTACCTTGCTTCTGTGAGAATTCAGGAAGCAGGTGAGAGGAGTCAAGCCAATATTAAATATGCATTCTTTTAAAGTATGTGCAATCACTTTTAGAATGATTTTTTTTTTTTTCCTTTTCCCATGTGGCAGTCCTTCCTGCAAATAGTTGACATTCCTAGTAAAATATTTGCTTGTTGAAAAAACATATAACAGATGAGTTTATACCAAAGAGCCTATTGTATTGCTTACCGTGTCCCCACACTATGAGGAGGAGTTTTGTGGTGCCGCTGGTGACAAGGAGCTCACAGAAAGGTTTCTTAGCTGGTGAAGAATATAGAGAAGGAACCAAAGCCTGTTGAGTCACTGAGGCTTTTGAGGTTTCTTTTTTAACAGCTTGTAGAGTCTTGGGGCCCTTCAAGCTGTGAAATTGTCCTGGTACTCTCAGCTCCTGCATGGATCTGGGTCAAGTAGAAGGTACTGGGGATGGGGACATTCCTGCCCATAAAGGATTTGGGGAAAGAAGGTTAATCCTAAAATACAGGTGTGTTCCATCTGAATTGAAAATGATATATTTGAGATATAATTTTAGGACTGGTTCTATGTAGATAGAGATGGTGTCAAGGAGGTGCAGAATGGAGATGGGAGATTTCATGGAGCCTGGTCAGCCAGCTCTGTACCAGGTTGAACACCGAGGAGCTGTCAAAGTATTTGGAGTTTCTTCATTGTAAGGAGTAAGGGCTTCCAAGATGGGGCAGGTAGTCAGTACAGCCTACCAGGAACATGTTGTGTTTTCTTTATTTTTAAAAATCATTATATTGAGTTGTGTTTTCAGCACTATATTGGTCAAGATAGCCAAGCAGTTTATATAATTTCGGTCACTAGTGTCATACAGTTTTCTGGTCAACATCTGTGATCTTTGTGTCTCCTTTTTGCCAAGCACATTCTGATTTTCTTGTTGGAACACAGGTCTGGTTTCTAAAGGACAAATTGTTTTGTTCCTTGCCTTTTTTCTATAAGGGACAAGATTTGTTGTTTTTGTAAGAAATGAGATGCAGGAAACAAAACCAAACCACATTCCTGCCCCCAGTCCAATAAGCAGATACCACTTAAGATAGGAGTCTAAACTCCACAGAAAAGGATAATACCAAGAGCTTGTATTGTTACCTTAATCACTTGACTAGCAGTGTGTGGCTTTAAAACTTTAGAGATTTTCAGTCTTAGTCTGCAAACTGGCATTTCCGATTTTCCAACATAAAAATCCACCTGTGTCTGCTGAATGTGTATGTATGTGCTCAATGTGGCTTTAGATTCTGTCCCTGGGGCTTAACATTGTTGGCCCTGACAGGAAGGGAGGAAGCCCAGTGAATTTAGTGAGCAGCTGGCCTGGGTCACAGTGACCTGACCTCAAACCAGCTTAAGGCTTTAAGTCCTCTCTCCGAACTTGCATTTCCAGCTTCTTCCTTTCCAGGTGAGAGAAGAAGCGGGGAAGGGTTCAGTGTAGCCACTCTGGGTTCATAGGGACACTTGGTCACTCCAGAGTTTTTAATAGCTCTCAGGAGGTGATATTATTTTCAGTGCTCAGCTGAAATACCAACCCCAGGAATAAGAACTCCATTTCAAACAGTTCTGGCCATTCTGAGCCTGCTTTTGTGATTGCTCATCCATTGTCCTCCACTAGAGGGGCTAAGCTTGACTGCCCTTGGCCAGGCAAGCACAGTAATGTGTGTTTTATTCAGCATTATTATGCAAAAATTCACTAGTTGAGATGGTTTGTTTTAGGATAGGAAATGAAATTGCCTCTCAGTGACAGGAGTGGCCCGAGCCTGCTTCCTATTTTGATTTTTTTTTTTTTTAAACTGATAGATGGTGCAGCATGTCTACATGGTTGTTTGTTGCTAAACTTTATATAATGTGTGGTTTCAATTCAGCTTGAAAAATAATCTCACTACATGTAGCAGTACATTATATGTACATTATATGTAATGTTAGTATTTCTGCTTTGAATCCTTGATATTGCAATGGAATTCCTACTTTATTAAATGTATTTGATATGCTAGTTATTGTGTGTGATTTAAACTTTTTTTGCTTTCTCCCTTTTTTTGGTTGTGCGCTTTCTTTTACAACAAGCCTCTAGAAACAGATAGTTTCTGAGAATTACTGAGCTATGTTTGTAATGCAGATGTACTTAGGGAGTATGTAAAATAATCATTTTAACAAAAGAAATAGATATTTAAAATTTAATACTAACTATGGGAAAAGGGTCCATTGTGTAAAACATAGTTTATCTTTGGATTCAATGTTTGTCTTTGGTTTTACAAAGTAGCTTGTATTTTCAGTATTTTCTACATAATATGGTAAAATGTAGAGCAATTGTAATGCATCAATAAAATGGGTAAATTTTCTGAATCGTGGCTGTTTTTGACTTCTGTTATAGGATATAAAGGGGATCAATAAATGACGTCTTTGAAAGTGGCTAAGCATATTATATTTGAGCATCAGTAGAGTACTAGAGACAATTTCATTCTTCATACAAATCTCCATACTGGAAATGAATAGGGTTTGGCAGGGAATACTTCCCAAGAATTCAGTGTCCAGGGCCCTTACTTCACATCATCTGGATCTGACCCTTTGAAAGAGGTAGAAGATATCTGAGACAGGCTAATTAAGCTTTGTTTCCTAGTATATTTTGCCAAATAGCAGTAGCAGAATGAAAAGATGAGTCACCACAGGAAGCTGCTATTTTTCCCCTCCTTTCAAGCTGTACTGTTAAGAGTCATGGTCCTTTTTAGAGAAGGAACCTCTCTGATCAGATTCTCTTGATTCTAAAGTGAGTAGAATTTCTCCCGATAAAGAAATAGGGGGTTGTTTGGATTAATGACTGCAGGTCTCTGAGTAAATACTCTATTTGATTTTTTTTTTGGACCTGTGTGTCAGGCCATGTCTACCTTATGGTGGCCATTAATTCATTTTGGATGCTCCTGCTGCCTTAGTTGGGGTATGGAAATGAGAAACACTCAGAAATAACCTTTTGGACCACAACCGAGAGAAATAACCAACAGTCTTTTATCCCAGTGGTAAGGGGGTCAGAATACACTGATTTAGACTGCAACCACATACATACATGTATATGTATTTCAGATTCTGCCCCCCCCACAATAAATGAATGTATAGTAAATTAATGTGAACTCATTGAACACTCCTCAGTTTTGGTGAGAGAATATACCTGGCCTCTTTCAAGCAAAGGAAAGCCATGTAAAACAGCGCTGCTGTCAGCCTTACTTCCAGACAATCAAGAGTTAATTTACTAACTTCTCAGTGACCTCTTTTTTTTTTTTTTTTTTTCTTTTTTTTTTTTTTTTAATCTCAGTTATATTTTCTTCCTTGGGCTAAATCAGAGAGAGATTTGCATAGCCAATCCAAGCCTATCCAAAATAGTAATTGGATAGTCTTGGGGGAAATCTGCATTTTAGTGGTGAAAACCCCTGTAAATTCAATATATTTGGCTTTTGTGGAAAATTTTCCTCGTGGGGTGAAGTCTAAGCCTTAGTTTCTATATTAATCATGAGAGATGACACTAGGTGCTTAGCACAAGGTGGCGCCAATGAGCTTTAGACTAAGTTGGGCTTGACCACTTGGGCCTTTTTTTTTCCTGCTTCCTCCCCTCAAATCTCACCTCCCCAGCTTCCAGCTTCTACTGAACACGGCTGAAAACAACCCACTCATTGCAGGGAAGGGAAGGATTAATGAAAGATGTCAGTTTCTTAAGAGGTCAGCACTGGTGAAACTTTCCTGAAACAGGAATGGCGTTCGCTGAGTTTTCTCTGGGGTCTCTGCTTCCTGCAGCTAGCTTCCCTGCTTGACTGCCCAGAGGCCTCTGCCTTTGGGTTTCCATCTCTTTCCCCTCCAGGGGAGCCTACAGCCTAGGCGGGAGGTGGTTAAGGCTTCTGGCTGCTGTGCAATGGGGCCATCTGTGTTTGATCAATGCTGGCGGAAAGGAGGGGGTGGGGATTGTAAAGAGACTGAAAGCATTCCAGAGTAGTGAGAGAGACCCAGAGATCAGAAAGAGAGAAGGCACCGCCCCCACCCCGCCTCCAAAGCTAACCCTCAGGCTTGAGGGGAAGAGGCCGACTGTAAGTTCCTTCTACTCTGGCACCACTCTCCCGGCTGCCATGGGGCCCAGCACCCCTCTCCTCATCTTCTTCCTTTTATCATGGTCGGGACCCCTTCAAGGACAGCAGCACCACCTGGTGGAGTACATGGAACGCCGACTAGCTGCTTTAGAGGTGAGGGACCCCTTTCTCTTCCAGCCCAGCCTAGAAGGATTCCAGGTCTATTGGTTCAACCAGTTTGTTAGGGATCTGGGGATAACAAGAAAGGGCTCTGTAAGACTACAGAAAATTCTCCCATAATAAGAAGACCTTCAGAATGACAAGCCCTCCTCTTTCCCCACATAGAACAATTCCAAAGCAAATAGATTTTTGCGTTTTAACTCTGGGATTAGATAGAACAAGGGGGCAGAGTGGAAACGAGAACCAAGATTGTGGGGCTGCATCTCCAGAGGAGCTGATAATTCTGTTGAAGTTGGAGGTTCCCAGGGAATCTATAATTCCCTGTCTTTTTAACAGGTTGAGATCTGTAGCATTTTAGTTCCCAGAGGATAATTGCTAAGGGAACAGAGACCTCTTCACACCTTCATGCGCTTAGACCTGCCTAGAGGCTCAGGTGACTCAGTGGCACTGCTCACAGAGAACATGGGCTGGAGGACATGGAGTCAGGGTAGGGGCCTAGGTGAATCTCAGCTAGGCTCTTTGCACATTTAGCACCTCTGCACATCTGGTTTCCTTTTCTGCAGGAATGGAAGGGGATATTGAAGCCTGGCTGAGTTTTCTCTTTTTTTCCCATTCCTGACTCCCGAGTTGGGCCTCTCCCTGCCTGGGAGTTGTAACCCTGCAGCCTCCCTCCTGATCCCTCATCCCTTCAGGAACGGCTGGCCCAGTGCCAGGACCAGAGTAGTCGGCATGCTGCTGAGCTGCGGGACTTCAAGAACAAGATGCTGCCACTGCTGGAGGTGGCAGAGAAGGAGCGGGAGGCGCTCAGAACTGAGGCTGACACCATCTCTGGGAGAGTAGATCGTCTGGAGCGGGAGGTGGACTATCTGGAGACCCAGAACCCAGCTCTGCCCTGTGTAGAGTTAGATGAGAAGATGACTGGAGGCCCTGGGACCAGAGGCAAGGGAAGAAGAAATGAGAAGTATGATATGGTGACAGGTAAATGATCTGAAAGCAGGCCCCTAAATCTCTCAGAACCGATACTCTTCCTTCCTTGCTTCTTACTCTTTTTTTCTCTTTGTCCCAGTCCATTGTGGCTCTGTCTTCTGGAATCTGTTTCAGGGAGACCTCTGTAATGCCAGGTCTATTAAGGAGAGGTTCTGGGGATCCAGGCTGCTGTGGTACCCGCTCTTTCTCAATTCTCCCTAAGAGTGGAGGCATCCACTGGGCAAATGCTCACTATTCTCCAGATCGCCTACCCTGGGGGAGTTCCTGCTGGAGGCATCTAATTCTTGCCTCTATTTCCTTTTCCTGTGCTTTTCTCATCAGACTGTGGCTACACAATCTCTCAAGTGAGATCAATGAAGATTCTGAAGCGATTTGGTGGCCCAGCTGGTCTATGGACCAAGGATCCACTGGGGCAAACAGAGAAGATCTACGTGTTAGATGGGACACAGAATGACACAGCCTTTGTCTTCCCAAGGCTGCGTGACTTCACCCTTGCCATGGCTGCCCGGAAAGCTTCCCGAGTCCGGGTGCCCTTTCCCTGGGTAGGCACAGGGCAGCTGGTATATGGTGGCTTTCTTTATTTTGCCCGGAGGCCTCCTGGAAGACCTGGCGGGGGTGGTGAGCTGGAGAACACTTTGCAGCTCATCAAATTCCACCTGGCAAACCGGACAGTGGTGGACAGCTCAGTATTCCCAGCAGAGGGTTTGATTCCCCCATACGGCCTGACAGCAGACACCTACATTGACCTGGCAGCTGATGAGGAAGGTCTTTGGGCTGTCTATGCCACCCGAGAGGATGACAGGCACTTGTGTCTGGCCAAGTTAGATCCACAGACACTGGACACAGAGCAGCAGTGGGACACACCATGTCCCAGAGAGAATGCTGAGGCTGCCTTTGTCATCTGTGGGACCCTCTATGTCGTCTATAACACCCGTCCTGCCAGTCGGGCCCGGATCCAGTGCTCCTTTGATGCCAGCGGCACCCTGAGCCCTGAACGGGCAGCACTCCCTTATTTTCCCCGCAGATACGGTGCCCATGCCAGCCTCCGCTATAATCCCCGAGAACGCCAGCTCTATGCCTGGGATGATGGCTACCAGATTGTCTATAAGCTGGAGATGAGGAAGAAAGAGGAGGAGGTTTGAGGAGCTAGCCTTGTTTTTGCATCTTTCTTACTCCCATACATTTATATTATATCCCCACTAAATTTCCTGTTCCTCATTCTTCAAATGTGGGCCAGTTGTGGCTCAAATCCTCTACATTTTTAGCCAATGGCAATCAAATTCTTGCAGCTCCTTTGTTTCATACAGAACTCCAGATCCTGAGTAATCCTTGTAGAGCTCAAAGAGTCAAAACCCTCAGTGTTCCCTCCTGCTCTCCTGCCCCACGTCGACAAATTTCAGACTAAGATGACCCAGACCCAGAGCGCTAACCTTGTATGGGGGCAGGCCCCAGGAGCAGGCAGCAGTGTTCTTGCCCTCAGAATGACTTGGGGAGGGAGAAATAGGAGGGGACGTCCAGCTCTACCCTCTCTTCCTCACTCCTCCCTTCAGTGTCCTGAGGAACAGGACTTTCTCCACACTGTTTTGTATTGCAACATTTTGCATTAAAAGGAAAATCCACTACTCCTCTCCTGTGTTTGTTTGGGTAGCCCTCAGATCAAACTTCCCCCGACCATCCATTTTCTCCCTCCCAACCCATCCGCACTCCTTGAGTCATATTAAGGACTTGGCTGGACTCCCTTTGCTGAGGAAGAGTTTACAGTGAGGTGCCTGGGGGAAGCGGCAGAATCCCGCCACTTTAGGAGGCTGGGCGAAAGGCCTCCTTCCACACCCACTGCCATCCACAGCAGCCAATCCACAGCAGCCATCCCAGAACCTCAGTGGCACCGTGCCTCTGACTGTGAGACACTGGGGCCCAGGGCAGAGCTTCCAATTCCGATTCTCAGAGGACTTTGAACTACAAAATGGATGTTAGTTGCATTGCAGTCTAGGGTGGAAACCAGAGCCCTGAATGCCTGCCTGTGTTTTTAGTAAGAACTGAAGTTTCTCCTCTAAAGTGGACTGTGCCCCGCACCCCAGACCTCTCCACTCCCACCTCCAGCGTTGCGCTCCTGCAGGGCCAGGTTGCACAATCGTTCTTGGTCTAAACTGCTCTGATTTTCCTGCTGCCACAGCGTCTGCGGTTTGGGCAGGGAGGAGGGGCAGTGACCGTGTCCCAGATGTTGGCCTTACCCGGTCCGCAGCCTATTCCTGCTTTCCTCCTCTCCACCCTCATCACCCTCACCTACCCGCTCCAGCCCTGAACCTGGCCAGAACCCGTCAGGACTTCTGGAAACTTAACTCTCTCTGGCCCATACCCTGGCCTCTGGTGTTGGATTGCAGAGGGTAATCTGGGGAAGGGAGAAGGGAGAGGAGGAGGAGGAAGGCTCCGGGCTTTGGACTCCAGTCTCCAGGAATCTGCTGATTTCTGCACCAGGCTCCCACCCCAGCCTCACCCTCACTGCTGCATGCTCAGTGCACAGGGGCAAGGCTGGCTGATGGGCAGGATCCACTGCTTTTATGAGGAGTCCACCTCAGGCAGCCCTGGGGGTCCTCTTGGTTATTTGCCCTAGCCAAGTGCGGGGAAGGGGCACGGCCTTCTCCCCAAAGCACAGCCCTCCTTCCTGCCCCAGGTGGGGTGGCTCCGTCAGGGCCCCGTGAGCCTCCCTTTGTCTTCTTTTCTCCTCAGGCAGAGCTGCTCCAGATGTAGGTTGATGAGGAAGAGGAAAGAAAGACAGTGAAGCACCTCACAAAGGCGCTATTATAGGGAGCCCGGGGCAGGCAGGGGCTCTCTCGCATTCAATTCTCTCCTAATGTGGGGCTGGCAACAGTAATCACCACCTGTCAGCCCACGGAAGGGTCTGCCCACGGAACAGCTGGCTGCGGCGCACGTGGTGCACAGGGAGGGGCTGAGGGGGAAGAACATTCTGAGCGCAGGCCTGGAGAATGCGGTCTGGGCCACAGGGCTGGCAGCGCAGCGTGGGGACTGTGGGTGCCCCATGTGGCAGAGGTGCTTGTCTGCTCCCTGGTGTGACTGTGGGGTTGGTGGGGGGGCACTGCCGGTGTGTGGTAGAGGTGCTTGTTGTCTCCCTAGTGTGACTGTATGTGTATGTGTGCCCGCGTGTGGCAGGGGAGCTTGTCTGCTAGCTGTGTAGTTGTGTGTGATGGGAGGCTGTAGGGTCGGGTTGTGTCTCTGGAGTTACCTTGTTAGAGCACCAAACACCAGGAGCTGCTCTGATGCCCTTGATGAGAGCATAACCTGAGACTCCGGGTGTATAAGTGATGTCAAGGAACGTGTATTTGAAGTACATTCTTAACACCACGTCACTTCCATGAAAACCAGGTAACCAGCTTCTTCCGCGTTACATGTGTGTGCTCGGCTTTGTGGCATCTACCTTTGCCTGATTCCACCTCCACGAGAAAGAAAAAAAGCAAAAAGCATCTTTTCTTTTTTTTAGGCTTACAATTTCTCTGGAAAAGTTCATTCAGGCTTTTCTGAAAGGGCAGAAATCTCTGGGGCCTTGTCATTTATTACTTTTCTCTTCTTTCTTTTTGGCTTCTGTGCAACAGCTAGTGCTATTTTGGAAGCATTTTGGAAGGTGAGTAGAACTGTGTGGGCGGATCCAGCAAACTGTCCAAATTCATTAAACTAAATTATCTGCTGCTTCAGGAGACAGCACCAGTAGCTAAATCCTATCATCCACAAGTAGCCTCAGAACCACCTCAGACCCTCCACAACCCATCACTTGGCAGAAATAGGTTATGACCTCTGATTTGGTTGAATGAAAGACAGTGGAAGGCAAAGGGCCTAGTAGAGGAGAGAGGGGTTAAAAGCCCAAAGAGAAGTCCCACATGTGCCCCAATGCCTGGCCCTGATACAGTAAACACCCAAGGATGGGGATGTGGGAAGGGCATCAAGAACCAGGAGGGGCTACTGTGGTGGAGGCAGCTGTCTGCTAGGTCTTAGGTCCAGATGTTGCTTCTCCTTCACAAGGCAGTATTGAGAGGGTTCCCCTCTCCACCACACTGGGCCTCAGGGTTTCCTGCTTTACCTCCTAAGCTCCCCTCTTTGTTCTCAATATCCTCTCTTCTCCAGTGCTGGTCTCAGCATCTGTCTGCCAGAGAATCCAAAGTGTTTGTCTTGTTCATTCTAATCAAGGAAGCTGAGCCACTGTTGTGAGCACCCTGGATGGTGGAGAGGGACAGGGCAGAGATGGACAGGATGAAGTTGTTGATTCAGCTGTCAATGTTTCTTCTGGGATGGGCTCTGAGCTAAACAGAAACCAAGCCCTCCTTTTCCTCCTCCTCCAGTGTCAGATTTTCTGAGCCTCTTCTCATCTCTCCCTGAACAGGCACCCCTTCCCTGAGGCTCCTGGGGGCATCCCCTTCCACTGCTCCCCACTCCTCTACCTGGTTTAGAGGAAAGCATGCCCATTTTGAGAGCTGCTGAGACTGTCCTGGTATTTCTCAGGGCCTTCAAGATAGCTCTCTTGAGGGCCTGCTGCCCAGCCTCTCTGTGTCTGCCTTTGCAGTGTAGTGTGGTCTCTGGTCCAGGAGAACTTTTCTATTTCTCCGGCTGGAGAGCAGGGGCTGTCCTGTGGCCTTAGCTCCTGTTGGCAGCTGTGGCCTCCACAGGCCCTGTGGACCCCTCAGCCTGGCTGGTGAGCTTTCCTTTGCCTGGTCTTTAACTTCTGCTTTTACAATGCAGAGCTTAAAAGATTAAATCTTTATTTCTGGATTTAATAACTCCACAGAATTATAAATGTGGAAGCCAATGTATTACTTTAAAGGGCAGAGTGAGAAACTAAAAGTGCAAAACTCTCAGCACTGTCTCCCCAGAACTTGGGTTCTGACCATGCCTATAACTGGATACCTCTCCAGGACTGCCGAGACCAGCTGGGTCGGGCAGACCCTAACCCAGCGGCGCTAGAGGAATTAAAGGCACACACACAGAAATACAGAGGTGTGAAGTGGGAAACCAGGGGTCTCACAGCCTTCAGAGCTGAGAGCCTTGAACAGAGATTTACCCACATATTTATTAACAGCAAGCCAGTGATAAGCATTGTTTCTATAGATTATAGATTAACTAAAAGTATTCCTTATGGGAACCAAAGGGATGGGCTCAAATAAAGGGATGGTTTGGGCTAGTTATCTGCAGCAGGAGCATATCCTTAAGGCACAGATCGCTCATGCTATTGTTTGTGGTTTAAGAATTCCTTTAAGTGGTTTTCCGCCCTGGGTGGGCCAGGTGTTCCCTGCCCTCATTCCAGTAAACCCACAACCTTCCAGCATGGATGTCATGGCCATCACGAACATGTCACAGTGCTGCAGAGATTTTGTTTATGGCCAGTTTTGGGGCCAGTTTATGGCCAGATTTTGGGGGGCCTGTTCCCGACACAGGTCACTCCTGCACGACCTCTGGGGGTCTACCCAGCTCACATTCCCCCTTCTCTGAGATGAGACAACTTTACTCCCTGGCCATAGTGGTATGCCCAGAGGGGAACACATCAGACTCCCTCCTTGGGAGTTAAAACTGCAGGTCAGAGATGTTAGATCTTAGGAAGTGTGTGAAGGCATCTTTGCCCTGCTACCCAGAGGCAGTGAAAGCCCGACTGGAGGGGAAAGGATGAAGTGGACCCCCGGGAGAAGCTGCGGCAGAAGGGAGGAAGCTGCTGACCTGGGCCTGGGTTCTGGCCCTGTCCCTAGCCATCAATCCTGAAGTCACAGCACACTTTTGGTTCTTGGGTTCTGCAAAGTGCCTGTAAGTTAGTGTGAGTGGATTTCTGTTTCCTAAAACCCAAAGGCAGCTCCTCATCTTTACCTTCCCCACGAAAAAAATCCCCTATCCCCTGGACTGCTAGGCAAATGGCCTTGGCCCTGTAGTCAGGGGTGTCCAGTCTTTTGGCTTCCCTGGGTCACATTGGAAGAAAAATTGTCTTAGACCACACATAAAAGACACTAAGGATAGCTGATGAGCTTAAAAAAAAAAAATTGCAAAAAAACCCTCATGATGTTTTAAGACAGTTTACAAATTTGTGTTGGGCTGCATTCAAAGCCATCCTGGGCCACATGTGGCCCACAGGCCGGGGGTTGGACAAGCTTGCTGTAGAGTGTTCTTCCCTGCACATGACCCAGAAGAGTCACTAGAATAATGAAAGAATCTCCCCAAAGCCCGGTCCCAATCATTCTACCGAGGCTCGCTCAAGTCACACCTCCTCCACGACACCTTCTAGACGACCTAGTCAGTTCCACATTCCTGTTCTGTTCATTCGTGGGCTGCCGTCTCCCCCATCAGAGGCTGTAGCACAACATTCTTAGAGGTAAACTTGTGTATTAGAAAGAGCATCAACTCTAGGGTCAGAGCCCCTGGGATCAGAGTCTGGCTCTGCCACTTACCAAAGTTACTTAAGGCCTCATCTATAAAATAATATCTACCCAATTGTTGCCGTGAGGATTAAGGATGAAATATGCAGATTCTTCAGTAGTGCACGCCATCAGTGTGTGGTAGCTCTGAAACCCCACTTCCTTTGAGAGAATTTTCTGGCCCTTTCTACTCCCAACTACACAGGTCAGGACCGTTTGCTGTGGACCCCTGTTCACTCCCAGGCATAGCCCACTTGGAACCCGTAATGCTCTGTGCTGTTTACTCATGTTGGTGTTGCCAGGGTTTAACACAGAGCCTGACTCATCATTATTTGTTGAATGTATAAATGCTATATATATCCATGCTCCTCCGTCAGGCTGTGAACCCTGGGAACCCTGAGCATATTTGTCTCCTAACTCAGGACCTTGCTCGGGAGTGGCATATTGCCAGCAAGCAGTACATGTTCTTGGTGGCATTTTTCAAGTCAGTTGGTGTATTAGTCTGTTCTCACGCTGCTAATAAAGACATACCTGAGACTGGATAATTTATAAAGGAAAGGGTTTTAATTGACTCACAGTTCCACATGGCTGAGGAGGCCTCACAGTCATGGCAGAAGAGCAAGGGACGTCTTATATGGAGGCAGGAAAGAAATTTGTGCAGGGGAACTCCCACTTATAAAACCATCAGATCTCATGAGACTTATTCATTCCCTCAAGAACAGTATTGGGGAAATCATGCCCATGATTCAATTTTCTCCACCTGGCCCCGCCCTTGACACATGGGGATTATTACAATTCAAGGTGAGATTTGGGTGGAGACACAGTCAAACCATATCAGTTGGACAAAGACAAGATACAGATAAAAACTGAAAACATGCGCCTTTCAATTGCAGAAGGCATTGGCCTTCCCACATGATTCCATTTCGAACATCTAAGGGGAAACTCAAGCTAGGCCAGCACCTTTATGCCCTGAGGCCACAGGGGAGGAGGGTAATAGAACTGCAGAAGGTAAAGTGGAAGACCTAGGTGTTCAGCACCTGGTTCATAGCAAGGGTCCTGGAGTAGTTGAACCTGTGTTTGCACCCCAGCCTGGCCACTTGCCAGAGTGTGATGTGGTACAAGTTACTCCACCTCTGTGAGCCTGGTTTCTTCATCTATGGAATGGATTTAATAGTACTCACTTCGCAGATTGCCGTGAGCATTAAATGAAATAATCTATATAAAGCAGTGAGCCCAGTATCTGGCACACAGTAGGTGCTCAATATATATTATTATTATTGTTGTTGTTACTAATGTTATCATCATTGCATAAGTCTTTTCAGTTAGCAAAGTGCTCTCACATATTTTCTCTCCTTTGATCTGCACAATAATCCCATGAGATGAGCAGGTATCAGAAACCTGAGGATTATAGAGCTGAAATGATTCCTCTAAGGTCACATAACTGATAAGTATTGGAGCTGGAACTTATGCTACAGAGGCCATGTGAAGGAGTGTGAAGAGCTGGAGCTCTGAACTCAAGTTGCCATCAAATCCTTGCTCTGCCACTTGCTAGCAATGTAATCCTGTGCAAACATGCCCTGCCTCAGAGACTTGTGAGAAATGGATGAGCTAGTGTATTAGTCCGTTCTTACACTGCTATAAAGAACTACCTGAGACTGGGCAATTGAAGAAAAGAGGTTTAATTGACTCACAGTTCCCCAGGCTATACAGGAAACATGGCTAGGAGGCCTCCAGAAACTTACAATCATAGCAGAAGGGTGAAGGGGAAGCAGGCAAGTCTCACGTGGCTAGCAAGAGGAAGAGAGAGCCAAGGGGGATGTGCTACACACTTTTAAACAACCAGATCTCACGAGAACTCACTCACTCTCATGAGAATAGCAAGGAGGAGATATGCCCCCATGATCCAATCACCTCCTAGTAGGTCTTCCCTCAACACTGGGGATTACGATTCAACATGAGATTTGGGTAGGGACCAGAGCCAAACCATATCAGCTAGTGTTTATAAAATATCTTGCAGAGCATCTAGAAGAATAGATGTTCAATAAATGTTCATTCCTAGGCCCATGACTCTTGCTATTTTATTTTTTGGGGGCAGGGGACAAGTTCTCACTCTGTCACCCAGGTTGGAGTGAGATCTCGGGTCACTGCAACCTCTACCTCCCAGGTGCAAGTCATCCTCCCACCTCAGCCGGGACCAAGAGCACACGCCACCACACCTGGCTAATTTGACTCTTGCTATCTTGATGTGGAACAGCGTGCCAGCGATCATCTCTGCTTGGCATTATAAACTATTTATCTTGACCCAGTGACCCTTCCACTCCTTCCTTCTCCATTTGTACACTGTTCTGTAGGAAGACGTGGCACCTGTTTCCCACCACAGATCTCTGTGTTATCAGTAACAGCAGGGTTGACAGGTGCCCTGCACCAGCCATGAGGGAAGAAAGTAAGGTGCACCGAGACATCCTCCTTCTCTGTGCCTGGACTACCTCTCCCAGCAGTGATATGTGTGTGTGTGTGTGTGTGTGTGTGTGTGAGAGAGAGAGAGAGCGAGCGAGAGAGAGAGAGTGATAGAGAGAGAGACATTGTGCTCCAAAGCCACATTTTTCCTTCAATCACATTTTCTCTCAAAGATATTTTAGTTGTTCAGCCTGTGTCCCTAGAATTCATCATTATTAACTTTTTGGACTTACCTTGCTGTGGATTTTGACAGATCCTTCAGTGCCATTTTGGTGCACTTCATCTTATGGGTATTTATTACTGTCCAATCTCACATAGTTTTGGTTTTGTAGCTGGTGAATTTTGTGTTCCAGACCTGTAAATCCATGCAGTTGTCAAATGCATGAGCTGTTCTCTATCTATTCTTATTGTCCTTTTGAGGGAAGGAAGATAGTGTGGAAAGAGCATGGATGGGAGTAAGATGAACTTTCTATTTCTATGTAATTGGTCCACATGCTGACTGTCCTGACTCTGCTCCTCATTGACCATGTGACCTTGAACAAGATGCTAACCCCTCTGTGCCTCAGTTTGCTCATTTGCAAAACAGGATTATATTATCTGGATTATCATTGCCTAGGATCATTGCAGTTCAAGCCCTAATGCATAAAGCATTCAGAACTTCTAGCAAGGACTCTTAGGAATCATGTCCTTTGGCTTCCTCTTCTTACAACAGGAGAAAGTGAAGTTCAGAGAGGGTTTTGAGGGTGGGGACCATGCCTTATCCATCTTTCTATCCCCAGGATCCAGACACAGTTAGGGGCATACTGGGTGTCCAACAGATATTTTGTAAATGAGTTGTGTGACCAGCTCCCAGTGACATATCTGTAATTTAGCCCCTCTTGATGACTCAGAGTGATTATCCACATCAATCACTATACTGTGCATCCTACCAGGATGCATTTGGAACCAATTACGCTATATAGAATGTGGCCGTTATGCTTTTCTACTTATGTTTCCTGCTCTCTTCTCCCTGGCTGTCAGCTGTCAGTTCTCCCTGTAGCCACTGAATCCACTTTAAGAAACCTCTGTCACTGTTTTGAATGGGCTGTCCACTGTAGTCTGGGGCAGAATAGCAATAAAAGGACTTTGAAAGATTTAAGTTTAGCACACATAGCAGGTACCTTTATTGGAGTCACAAGGATTATGGTGGAGTAGACCACAGACTGGAATCATTGATTTTTTTTAAATTTCTTTTTTTTAAATTATACTTTATGTTCTAGGGTACATGTGTACAATGTGCAGGTTTGTTACATATGTACACATGTGCCATGTTGGTGTGCTGGACCCATTAACTCGTCATTCACATTAGGTATATCTCCTAATGCTATACCTCCCCACTCCCCCGACCCCACAACAGGCCCCAGTGTATGATGTTCCCCTTCCTGTGTCTAAGTGTTCTCATTGTTCAATTCCCACCTATGAGTGAGAACATGCAGTGTTTGGTTTTCTGTTCTTGCGATAGTTTGCTGAGAATGATGGTTTCCAGCTGCATCCATGTCCCTACAAAGGACATGAACTCATCCTTTTTTATGGCTGCATAGTATTCCATGGTATATATGTGCCACATTTTCTTAATCCAGTCTATCATTGATGGGCATTTGGGTTGGTTCCAAGTCTTTCCTATTGTGAATAGTGCCGCAATAAACATCATACATGTGCATGTGTCTTTATAGCAGCATGATTTATAATCCTTTGGGTGTATACCCAGTAATGGGATGACTGGGTCAAATGGTATCTCTAGTTCTAGATCCTTGAGGAATCGCCACACTGTCTTCCACAATGGTTGAACTAGTGTACAGTCCCACCAACAGTGTAAAAGTGTTCCTATTTCTCCACATCCTCTCCAGCACCTGCTGTTTCCTGACTTTTTAATGATTGCCATTCTAACAGGTGTGGGATGCTATCTCATTGTGGTTTTGATTTGCATTTCTCTGATGACTAGTGATGATGAGCATTTTTTCATGTGTCTGTTGGCTGCATGAGTGTCTTCTTTTGAGAAGTGTCTGTTCATATCCTTTGCCCACTTTTTGATGGGGTTGTTTGTTTTTTT
>NW_016804657.1:4415049-4458905 GCF_001698545.2 Rhinopithecus bieti
TAAAGGATTTTATTTCTCCTTCCCTTATGAGACTTAGTTTGGTTGGACATGAAATTCTGGGTTGAAAATTCTTTTCTTTAAGAATGTTGAATATTGGCCCCCACTCTCTTCTGGCTTGTAGAGTTTCTGTCGAGAGATCCACTGTTAGTCTGATGGGCTTCCCTTTGTGGGTAACCTGACCTTTCTCTCTGGCTGCCTTTAACATTTTTTCCTTCATTTCAACTTTGGTGAATCTGACAATTATGTGTCTTGGAGTTGCCCTTCTCGGGAGTATCTTTGTGGTGTTCTCTGTATTTCCTGAATTTGAATGTTGGCCTGCCTTGCTAGGTTGGGGAAGTTCTCCTGGATAATATCCTGCAGAGTGTTTTCCAGCTTGGTTCCATTCTTCCCATCACTTTCGGGTACACCAATCAGACGTAGATTTCATGTTTTCACATAGTCCCATATTTGTTGGAGGCTTTGTTCATTTCTTTTGACTCTTTTTTCCCTAAACTTGTCTTCTTGCTTCATTTCATTCATTTGATCTTCAATCACTGATACCCTTTCTTCCAGTTGATCAAGTTGGTTGCTGGAGCTTGTGCATTTGTCACATAGTTCTTGTGTCATGTTTTTCATCTCTATCAGGTCATTTAAGGACTTCTCTGCTTTGGTTATTCTAGTTAGCCATTTGTCAAATCTTTTTTCAAGGTTTTTAGTTTCTTTCCGCTGGGTTCGTAATTCCTCCTTTAGCTCAGAGAAGTTTGAGTGTCTGAAGCCTTCTTCTCTCAACTCGTCAAAGTCATTCTCCGTCCAGCTTTGTTCCATTGCTGGCAATGAGCTGTGTTCCTTTGGAGGGTGAGAGGTGCTCTGATTTTTAGAATTTCCAGCTTTTCTGCATTGCTTTCCCCCATCTTTGTGGTTTTATCTGCCTTTGGTCTTTGATGATGGTGACGTACAGATGGGGTTTTGGTGTAGATGTCCTTTCTGTTTGTTATTTTTCCTTCTAACAGTCAGGACCCTCAGCTGCAGGTCTGTTGGAATTTGCTTGAGGTCCACTCCAGACTCTGTTTGCCTGGGTATTAGCAGCGAAGCCTGCAGAAGAGTGAATATTGCTGAACAGCAAATGTTGCTGTCTGACCATTCCTCTGGAAGCTTCGTCTCAGGGGTGTACCTGGCCGTGTGAGGTGTGAGGTGTCAGTCTGCCCCTAGTAGAGGATATCTCCCAGTTAGGCTACTCGGGGCTCAGGGACCCACTTGAGCAGACAGTCTGTCCATTCTCAGATCTCAAACTCCATGCTGGGAGAACCCCTGCTCTCTTCAAAGCTGTCAGACAGGGACATTTACATCTACAGAGGTTTCTGCTGCCTTTTGTTTAGCTATGCCCTGTCCCCAGCAGTGGAGTCTACAGAGGCAGGTAGGCCTCCTTGAGCTGCGGTGGGCTCCACCCAGTTTGAGCTTCCTGGCCACTTTGTTTACCTACTTAAGCCTCAGCAATGGCTGGCACCCCTCCCCCAGCCTCCCTGAGGCCTTGCAGTTATATTTCAGACTGCTGTGCTAGCAATGAGGGAGGCTCTGTGGGCATGGGATCCTCTGAGTCAGGTGCGGGATGTAGTCTCCTGGTGTGCCGTTTGCTAAGACCCTTGGTAAAGCGCAGTATTAGGGTGGGAGTGAACCGATTTTCCAGGTGTTGTGAGTCACGGTTTCCCTTGGCTAGGAAAGGGAATTCCCTTCCCCCTTGCACTTCCTGGGTGAGGTGATGCCTTGCCCTGCTTTGGCTCTTGCTTTTTGGGCTGCACCCACTGTCCTGCACCCACTGTCTGACACGCCCCAGTGAGATGAACCCAGCACCTCAGTTGGAAATGCACCAATCACTCATCTTCTGTGTCGCTTATGCTGGGAGCTAGAGGCTGGAGCTGTTCCTATTCGGCCATCTTGGCACCACCCCTAATCATTGACTATTTTAAGCTGGAAGAGGTCTCATAGTCATCTGGTCTGACCTCTTTAAGTCATGCAACTATATCCTAACTCATGCCCCTGTCCAGTTCCTTCTATGCATGGAGTTAGTTTACTCAGTGACTTGTGGAGCAGGTGCATGTTTTATGCAGGTAACGGTTGAGAAGGTCATGGCTCCACCCTTTGGAATTTCTACCCAGTGATCTGGATTCTTAAGCAATTTTCCTCTCAGGACAGAGGAGGTACACATACATAGATGGGAGTTTCTCCTGATTGCTAATTATGACCTAGCAACTTCCCTCTTTCTCTCCTCTGTGTTCTCTCTAGCCCTTTTTAGTCCTGATTGAGGTGAAATACTTTTTTACGGCCATATATTACTTAGAGATCTAGGGGAAACTCTAAAAATGTAAACTGAAAACACTCAAGGATAATTAAGTAGGGGAGGGGTGACAGAGAGAAATGGTAATTCTATCACTGGATTTCAAATTGAGATGAGTGATTCCATTTAAATCAAACTTCAATATTCACTCAGAAGCCTGTAAATTTCAGATTTATTGGCCATAAATTGTGATTTATGTCTTGTGGGTTTTTAATGAGGGCAAATGAGGCAGAGAAGTGCTCTTATTGATTCATGGTCTGGAAAGGATCTGGCTGGCTTATGCCCTCTCTGAGGGCCAAGTCGTTGAAGGGTATGGAGCAGAGGTCCAAGGTTGAAGTTGCAGTTCAGCTATTTTCTGCTTGTGTGATCTCAGTTTCCTCATCTGTAAGATAGTAATGATATTAATATCTCCCTTATGGGGTGGTATGATGACTAAATGAGATGATGCATGTGAATGTGGTTTGTAAATCATAAGCTACCCAAATCAAATGCCAGCTGCTCTCATTATTGATTTAATACCTAGCATTGACTGTCTAGTGTCTGTGCTGGGTTTTGGGCACCAAGGAATGGGAGTGGCCAGCAGCCTGTCTGTCAAGGAAGAGCAGAAGGATGTGTGCAAAAGAAAAGTCTTTCTCCTTTCCCACAGGTAAACGCCATCCTTAAGTAAATATTATTTCCATGACTTTTTTTTTTTTTTTAATTTAAGACAGGGCCTCTCTATGTTGCCCAGGCTGGTCTCGAACTCCTGACTCAAGCAATCCCCTTCAGTCTCCCAGACTGCTGGCATTATAAGCATGAGCCACCAGGCTCAGTCCCCATGACTTAAAAAAACATGTTTGTTGTGTATATCTTTACCAATATAATTTATATAATTGTTTTGTATGTTTAAAAAAATGCACATCATTTATGCAGTAAAAATTGCCACATTATTTTTGAGCTTGCCCAGGATGACACATACTGCTGGGGCTCACTATTTTAACCATCTGTATATGAATAAGCCTACTTCCCTACTGCTGGTCATTTTGCTTGTTGCCATCTCTCACTGCTTAAAATAGTGCTGAGCAAATGACCTCGTCCATGTTTCCCAAGCCCATGTGAGAGAGTCCCTCTCACATGGGCTTGGGAACCCCTAGAAGTGGAAACCCCTAGAAGTGGAAGCTACTGCTGTGTTACTGGTGTGTCTGTCCTCTGGACATTGCTATAAGACTTTCCAAAGTGAATGTGCCACTCTGTATCCCTGATTCCTCGTGGCCCATTAATACCTAGTGTTACCATATGTGTTGATTTTTGCCAGCCTGATGAGTATAATGTGGTATCTTATTATTATGTTAACGACCATGTGGAAGAATTTTTAGGGTAAAGGAAACATTTTAATATTTTTTCTGGAAGTGATATCAGTAAGATGGCTGGCTGGTGATGCCTAGCATTCATCCCCTTCACACAAAAGGACTAAGGCAATGAATAAACAGCTAAGATCTGACCAGAGTGTTGAAGAGAGTGGAGAGCTGGAGTGCAGCGGGAGAGTGGAGATGCACCTGTGGTGAGGGGCAATCCAGGAGGGCAGCATGGAGGCACCCTGCCTCTGTAGCCTCACCTTCTGCATCTGAATCAGATCTGTCTGGAGTCAGGCAGGATTTTCCATTATGAGGAAAAGTGAAGCAGAAGATCTCCACTAGCCCCTGTTGCTGCTACAAACATTTATAATCCTTACTACCGGAGAATCCCACAGTCCTCATAAGCCCTAGACCTGGTTTGGAGAGCTGCCAGGAACTCAGGCGGCTGCATCACCTAAGCTTAGGAGCACAAGGTGTACACTTCCCACCCCTCACCCACCACCGTCTGTGAGACAAGCTGCTGCAGCACAGTGCCATCCTGAGACCTCAGCCAACCTTTAGAGTACATCCTTTTCTGGGGGCCGAAAGCCACTGCACCTGCCTAGCACTGGGGCTCCATCTTTATTCCGCCAAGCCCACATGGTTGGCTAAATGGCACAGCATCAGCTGCGTGGAGCCCGGGCTGTGATGCTGGTCCTGCACAGCAGGGAAACCAGACCCTCAGTCCCATTTCCAGCTGGAGGAACAGTCTGGCAATCCTGCTCAGGGTGAAATCCCCCTTGAACTAGCCAAGCTGCTGCACGCCCTCCCTCAAGCAGAAGAGGCCTCCAAGCCTCCAAGCAACTGATAGACCCCCGGGCCAGCAGAGTGGCTACACACCCATGCATAAGACCTGAGAAACAGCCCCACAGAGCTCCCCACCACATGCAGATATGTCCCTCAGCTGCCAAATGGTCCTGTGCCCCCAGTAAGGGCCTGAGAAACAGTCCCACAGGGTGCCCCTGGTGTGCACATCCCCAGGTTAGCCAAACACCCAAGAGCCCACACCGTGGACCTGAAAAGCAGCTCCACAGGTCGCCCCCAGCAGACGTGCATCCAGGCAAGCTGAGAAGACATGTGATCATGACCTGGGCTTGAGAAATAGCCCTGTGGGCTGCCCCTGGCAGACATACCCCCAGCCTACCTGAGCAGCTCTGCATCTGCATCCTGAGCCTAATAAACAGCTCTGTGAGTTGCCCCCAGCAAACACCCCCCAGGCCAACCAAGAAGCTGTGCAGCTGTGTTCTGGGCCTGAGAAATAGCCCTGCAGGCTGCTCCTGGCAGACATGTCCACAGACTGGCTGAGCAACTATGTGCCTATGCTTCCAGCCAGAGTAACAGCTCAATGGCCCAAACCTCAGTGAGTAAGACCTCAAGTTGGCCAACCCACCATGTGCACACATGCACCCCTAACTTGAGAAACAGTCTGGCAAGACCACCTGTGGCAAAGTTGCACCACCATTGCAGCTTAAGCTGCTGAGCAACTTGCAAACACCACAGTGTGAATTACAGCTGAAGAAACTACATGGAATCTACACTACTGCATCCACTTAGAATCAAGGCCAACATACTACACTGAACTGACACCCCAAGACCCATTCTTATGAATAAGTCTTCCCCTACAAAACCTACTCCATAAAATTGAAAGAGGCAACTTTTCTACCAAACGCATAGAAATCAATGTAGGGACACATCCAATACAAAAAAGAAAGGAAACATGATACCTCCAAAGGAAAATAATAATTCTCCAGTAAAAATCCCAATCACAAGGAAATATATGAAATGCTAGAAAAAGCATTCAAAATAATCATCTTAAGGAAACTCAATGAGATACAGGATTCAGATACACAATTTAATGAAATCAGGAAAACAATTCATGATGTAAATGAGAAATTTAACAGAGACAGATATAAAATGAATCAAATGGAAATTCTAGAATAATTCAATAAATGAAATAAAAAGTACAATTGAGAGTTTCAAAAACAGACTAGACCAAGCAGAAGAAAGAATGTCTGAACTTGAAGGCAGGCCTTTTGAAATAACACAGGCGGATGGAACAAAAAAGAATAATGAATTATAAAGAGTGAAGAGACCTGGTGTGGTGGCTCACGCCTATAATCCCAGAACTTTGGGAAGCCTAGGTGGGTGGATCACTTGAGATCAGAAGTTCAAGACCAGCCTGGCCAACATGGTGAAACCCCATCTCTACTATAAATACAAAAAGCAGCCAGGTGTGGCAGTACATGCCTATAATCCCAGCTATTTGGGAGGCTGAGGCATGAGGATTGCTTGAACCTGGGAGGCAGAGGTTGCAGTGAGCTGAGATCATGCCACTGCACTCTTGCCTGGGTGACAGAGTGAGACTCCAGTCTCAAAAAAAAAAAAAAAAAGAAAGCCTACAGGGTTTACAGGACATCACTAAGCAAACAAAATTTTATGTAATGGGTGTTCCAGAAGGAGAAGAGAAGGGAAAAGGTGAGGAAAACGTATTTAATGAAATCATAGCAGGAAATTTTCCAAGTCTTGGGAGAGAGATGGACATCCAAGTCCAGAAAGCTCAAAGAACCCCCAAATAGATTCAACCCAAACAGGCCCTCTCCGAGGCACATTATAGTCAAATTGTCAAAAGTCAAAAACAAAGAAAGAATTCTAAAAGCACCAAGAGAAAAGCATCAAGTCAGTTATAAAAGAATCCCCGTTAGACAAACAGTGGATTTCTCAGTAGAAACCTTACAGGCCAAGAGAGAATGGGATGATATATTCAAAGTACTAAGAGAGAAGAACTAGACAGCCAATAATATTATACCCAGCAAAGCTATTCTTCAGAAATGAAGGAGAAATAAAATCTTTCACAGATAAGCAAAAACTAAGGGAATTCATCACTACCAGATTGGCCTTATAAGAAATGCTCAAGGGAGTCTCACATCAAGTGAAAAGATGATAACCACCATCATGAAAACATGTGAAATTCTAAACTCACTGGTAGAGTTGATACACAAAACAGAAAGAGAATGGAGTCAAACCTTATCACTATCGGCCAAGCATGGTGGCTCACATTTGTAATCCCAGCACTTTGGGAGGCTGAGGCAGGAGGATTGCTTGAGATCAGGAGTTCAAGACCAACTTGGGCAACACAGTGAGACACTGTCTTAACATTGTCTTAACAAACAAAAAAGTAGAAATAAGAGAAAGAAAAAGAAAGAAAAAATTAGCCAGGCATGGTGGCACACACCTGTGGTCCCAACTACTCAGGAGGCTGAGGTGAGAGGATTGCTTGAGCCCAGGGAGTGTAGGCTGCAGTGAGCCATGATTGTGCTACAGGTCTCCAGCCTGGACAACAGAGCAAGACCCTGTCTCAAAAACAAAGAAACAACAACAACAAAACCCTTATCATTACAGAAAACCACCCAATTGTAAAAACAAATAATAAGACAGGAAATAAGGAACAAAATTTGCAAAAACTAACCAGAAAACAATCAATAAAATGACAGGAGTTAAGTCATCGCCTATCAATACTAACTTTGAATGTATATGGATTAAATTCCCTGTGCAACAGATGTGGATTGGTTGAATACATTTAAAAAAGCAAGATCCAACTATATTCTGCTTACAAGAAACTCACCTCACCTGTGAAGACACACAGAGACTGAAAGTGAAGAGATGGAAAAAGGTATTCTGTATAACTGGAAATCAAAACCAAGCAGAAGTAGCTATAATTACATCAGACAAAATAGGCTTCAAGTGAAAAGATGTAAAAAGAGGCAAATAATACTAAATGAATCAATTCAGCAAAAGAATATAAAAATTACTATATATGCATCCAACAGCAGAGCACCCAGATATATAAAGCAAATGTTATTAAACCTAAAGAGAGAGGTAAAGCCCAGTACAGCAATAGCTGGGGACTTCAACACTCCACTCTCAGCATCAGACAAATTATCTAGACAAAAAGTCAATGAAGAAACATTGGATTTAAACTTCACCATAGACCAAATGGACCTAACAGACATTTACAGAATATTTCGCTCAACAGAATATTTCATCAGCACACGGAACATTCTCCAGGATTGACCATATGTTAGGACACAAAACAAGTCTCAAACATTTTTTAAAAATTGAAATCATATCAACTATCTTATCTCACCACAATGGAATAAAACTAGACACCGATAACAAGAGCAACATTTGAAACTATGCAAGTACGTGAAAATTAAAGTACATGCTCCTGAAATGAATGAGGAAATGAAAAATTAAATTTAAAAATTCCTTGAAACAAATGAAAATCAAAACACAATATACCAAAACCAATGGGACACACAAAAGCAGTATTAAGAGGCAAGTTTATAGCAATAAATACTTACATTAAAAAACTAGAAAAATTTCAAATAAGCAATCTAACAATGCACCTCAAGGAACTAGGAAAGCAAGAACAAACCAAACTCATAATTAGTAGAGAAAAAGAAATATTAGGCCAGGTACAGTGGCTTGTGCCTGTAATCCCAGCACTTTGGGAGGCCGAGGTGGGTGGATCACCTGAGGTCAGGAGTTTGAGACCACCCTGGCCAACATGGTGAAACCCCGTTTCTATTAAAAATATAAAAGTTAGCCAGCTGTGGTGGTGCATGCCTGTAATCCCAGCTACTTGGGAAGTTGAGGAATGAGAATCTTCTGAACCTAGGATGCAGAGGTCTCAGATCTAGCGAGCTGAGATCGCTCCACTGCACTCCAGCCTGGGTGACGGAGTGAGACTCTGTCTAAAAAAAAAAAAAAAAAAAAAAAAGAAATAATAATTATCAATGCAGGAATAAATAAAATTGAGACTAAAAAAATTTTTGTTCAATGTAACAAAAATTTGGCTTTAGCTGGGCATGGTGGCTCATACCTGTAATCCCTCCCCACTTGGGAGGCTAAGGTGAGAGGATCACTTGAGGCCAGGAGTTCAAGACCAGCCTGGGCAATATAGTGAAACCTCATTTCGAAAAAAGTGTGATTTTTTGAAAGATAAACAAAACAGACAAACCATTAGCTAGACTAAGAAAAAAAGAGAAGACCCAAATAGATATCATGAAAAATGAAAAAGGAGATGCCACAACAGATATCACAGAAATACAAAGGATCATTAATATAAATTTAAAAACCTAGAGGAAATGGATAAATCCTTGGACACATACAACCTACTCAGATTGAACCAAGAAGAAACAGAAAACTTGAACAGACCAATAACAAGTAATGAGATTAAATCAGTAATTAAAAAGCCTGCCAAGAAAGAAAAGTCCAGGACTGGATGGCGGCACCACTGAATTCTATTGAACCTTTAAAGAAGAATTAATACCAATTCTCAAATTATTCCAAAAATTGAAACAGCCAGAATTCTTCCTAATCATTCTATGAGGCTAGCATAATTCTGATACCAACACCAGACAATCATAGAACAAAAAAAGAAAACTTTTTTTTTTGAAGGGAAAAGGTAGGCGCTAGGCAGAGACTAAAGATGTAATGGAGAAAGAGAATGAAACGAGCCTGCTTAGGAGGGAGGAAGAGAAGGAAGGAGAAGGGACAAGACTTCTCAGAGCTCAGAGCAAGGGGACAGATAGCAGGTGGAAATGGAGTTTATGTCAGAATGAATCCCAGTCTTGTTGAGAAGGGAATAGTAAATGACCTGCAGAGGGCAAGGGGATGGGAAATGGCTCAGAGCCTGAAGAGAGAAGAGCAGGACGCGAATTTGGTGTGATGCCAGCAAGGGATCATTGAAATATGGCAGAGAGGAAGTGAGGAGCCGCCTGAATCTGCAGTGCACCCACAGCCAGTCTTCTCATTGCCAGCTTCTTCGTTTCCTCTTCCTTCTGGACAATATTTGTCAGTGACTAACAACTAGCAGCTGCTTACTTTTTTGAATCCTTACTATGTGCACTTGATAGGTATCTTCCCAATTCACAACTACTTGTAATTGTATGATAGGTCTGAAGCAAAAAAATCAAGGATGTTGGTTGGTGTAAGTTTTCTGTAAGTAGGTACCATGTGGTGTAGCTGCTCAAAATGATGCTACTTTTTAGGCTGCGTTAGTAGGAGCACATTAGTGTGAAGGAGAGGAAACAGTCCTGTGTTATTTTGCTCTGGTCAGGCCAAAGAAACAATGTTCTTTCCTGTCCTAGGTAAGGGTGATAATCATAACTGCCATTCTTAATTAGGCACCTATATGTGCCAGGCTCCCGCGAGATGCTTGCATGCATTCTTTTTAATTGCCAGAACAATCCCAAGATGTAGATAATACGATCTTCATTTTATAAATAAGAAAACAGCCTCCAGGAGTTTCAGTTACATGCCAATGTCCTTAGAGAGAGAAGAAAAATAACACCTACTAAAGAAAGACCTAAGGGATCAAAATGCTATCTTCAAGTAGCAGAAAGGCCATCATAAGGCAAGAGGACAGTACTCGTTTGATCAGGCCATAAAAGGTAGAAATAGGCTCAATGGCTGTAAGTCACACAAAAAGAAGTTCCATTCAATAAAACGAAGAACAGTCAGCGATATGACAAAATGTTTTGTGTTACCTTTGGTGGTAGTGAGCTCCCTGTTACTGGCGGTGTTCAAGCAAAGGTTGAATGAATGTTGGGCAAAGCTGTAGAGAGAATGCAAGCATTAGATGAGGAGTAAAACTAGACGCCCTTCTCGATATTTTCCAACATTCAAATTTTGTTCCATTTTTTAGCAATATAAAAAAGAGGTCAGGTCAAAAAGGGAAGAGGTTCAAAGACACCAGAATGGCTGGCCATGTGGCAGCCATTTAGAAAATGAGAGGGATTCTTCTGGCTATTGGGATGAGGAGTAGAAGTGAGGCTCTGCCTCATTCCACCCACCCCTAACTTGGCTTCAGGTGAAGTCTCCAGGAGAAGTTAGAGGCAGAAGTTTAGGGTGCACGTTTCTGCCTAAGCAATTCTGCATCCATTTTCCACCAACTCAGGCTCAGGCAGGTGACTGGCTATGGTATGAATCTGATTTGTTTGCATTTCTGTGGCAGGCAGCTGCTGTGACTGGTTGCAAAGGGAGAGATTTGTTTTGCACCTAATTTAATCCAAGGGTTAGGGAATGAGTTTGCTCCCCCTTAGACGAGGGAAATCAACATGCTTCTTCCAATCTTAACTGTGCTTTCTTATTAGCAGGAGGGCTGCTTTGTGGACCTTGTTAGATCTCCGATGCATGTGATCACTACTCGGGGTGATTTACTGTACTCCTGATATTAAAAACCTCTGAGTGAGACAAGAGAAATGAATAATGCTCTGTAGTGAATTTATTAATGAATTTTCTTTCTGCTCCCAAAAAGAAGAAACTGGAAAAAAAGAATGTTGGATCAGAGAAAGACCATAACTCTCTGCAAGTCAGGGTTCTTGATGATTCTGGAGAGCAAATCATCAGAAATCTTTTTTTTTTTTTTTTTTTCCCTAAATCTCATATTCCATTCTAGTTAGGGACTGTCATTAATTTCAGGGTAGAAGACAGTTTGGCATCTTTCTGATATTCTTAAAATAGAATAAATAGGCAGCCACCTAAAAAAAAATAATAAGAGGTTTTGATCTAGGGTTTAAGTAATCTGGGCTGGTTTCTGATTTGTATATATATGTAATAAAGTATGCCCCTGTTCCCAAGGTTGATTTCCGGGAAGCTGAATTCATGAAGAATGAAACTGCTCAGTGACAGGTGAGGAGGCAGAGGGACTTCCTGTCAACTCCTCCGGGTGTGTACCTGTCTATAAACCCTCACCTGCTGGGTCAGGGTGTCTTGCTCCAAACTAGTGACCAGGGCCAGCTTCCTGGGCATGTGGTCTGTGCAGGTGCACAGAACCCTGCACCTAGAAGGGGCTGAGCTTAGCTTAATGTTTTTCTGTTGCTGTCTTGAAATTCTTAATTTTGGAAAAAAGGACTCCTTATTTCCATTTGCACAAGGCCTGGAAATTGTGTAGCCGGCCCTGCCAGTTGATCTTTCATTGTCAATGGCTCTGTTTTGCATTCATCTGCCCTTTCCCAACTCTGGCCTTTTCTCAGGGGCAAAGCGATGTTTGCCCTAAAAGCATCTGTATCATGTAAAAGTATGCGTCTGTCTTTTAGGAAGACAATTTATTGCTTTTTATCCCCTAATTAGAGAAGTAATACAGGTAAATTGTAGGAAATTTGAAAAGTACAAAGAAGAAAAAAAATTATCCATACACCCAGCACACAATGATATATCATTCCAGTCTTTTAATACATACTTCTGTTTTGTTCTGGCTTTATATCATTGGAAATATCAGAAATAATGTTTGGGAAAATGCTTTTTAAAGATTACTAACATAGCATGAGAATTTCCCCCATATCATAATTTTTTCTTCAAAAGTTTTTTTGTTGTTGGCTACATAGCATTCCACTGCACAAAAATGCCATCATTAACTCAAATGATCCCTTCTTTTTGGGCCATTTACGTTTACTACAAATAACACTCTAAAGATAACACTTATATATGTTAAAAGCCAAAAAAAAAAAAAAAAAAAAGATGGTGTATTTAGTTGTTTATTAATTTTATTATTTATTTTTTGAGGAATAACCAGTGTTTATTGGGCTCAGACCAGGAGTCCAGGGGTCTTGAGGACCTCTGCGTATCTATCAGTTTTCTTCACGTTCTTTGCCACCTGTTTCTGTGGCCTCAAGAGCTGTTTTTCCTTCCCTCAGTAAATCGTGGCCTTTTCCTTCCTCTCCTCCTGCAGGTGACTGTCACTGCCTGCTACTTCTAGCCAGCTTCGTGAGCTGGGCGCCCCAGGCAGGCAAACTTTCTTGTAGGCTTTGGACACACCACCTGGAGGGCCGCAGGAACCACCCTCAGCTGTTTCTTGTGGCAGGGCCCTGGGATTCCAGCGCACACCTTGAGGCGGTCCTGGGAGGCTTGGCCTGGCGCAGTCCAGGCTGGGTAGATGGGGGCCTAGGAAGGGTTGGTGTTCATCCACCTGTGGAGGAAGGCCAGGTACTTCACCTTGTTTCTGTAGAAATTGCCAGAAATGGGCCAACATGGTGAAACCCCGTCTCTACTGAAAATACAAAAATTAGTGGGGCGTGGTAGCGGGCTCCTGTAGTCCCAGCTACTCAGGAGGCTGAGGCAGGAGAATGGCGTGAACTGGGAGGTGGAGGTTGCAGTGAGCCGACATCGTGCCACTGCACCCCAGCCTGGGTGACAGCGAAACTCCGTCTCAAAAAACAAACAAACAAAAAACAGAAATTGCCAGAAATGCTGATGCCCTCACTGTGCACGACCCTCACCCTCCAACCCAACAGTGCCTGCTCAACCACGATGGCCCCCATGTCCCCAGAGGTGGCCTCGGCCTCAAGCCTACCAGGACCTGCCCCCACCCCTACGCCATTTTCGACAGTCACTTGGGGAAGCAAAACAGATTATTTTGGGGTGGTTGAATTCCTAGAAGTAAGAACTTAGACATACATTGCAAATTTGCCCTCTGGAAAACCCTTCCAATTTACAGTGGCTAGGGAAGGAAGGAGGTGGGCGAAGGAGACATGGAGGAAAAGGAGTTCTGCTTGGTGCTTTGGGCTCTGTGGGCAACAGTCGAACTTTCTCTTTCTTTCAGTACTGGCTGGGGTGCACTGCAGTGATTTAGAGCAGAACTGGCTCTTCCACAATCCAAAACTCTTTCCTGAAAGTGGTGTGTAACCCTGGCACTCTCCTGTCCCCACCGGCGCTGAGGCGGGTGGTCGGGGGAGCTCCCAGGAGCGGCTTCACATTCAGTCTCTGCAGGATCACAGCACTGATGCCCCTGCAAAGTTGCCACTGGGAACATTTTAGTGTGCTAAGCTTGGTTTAATGTCACCATACTCTTCCAAAGTCTCCTGAGGGAAGAAGAATAGCATTCCAAGCGCTCTAGTGAGGGTCTCTCATGAGGAAAGAGAGCCCCAGAGGAGGCCTTTCCTTGCTCCTGAGCAGCTGCTGTGTCTCCCAGATTCATTCTGAATGTCCGTGGTCCCTGCGTTCGCAGAATGAATCTGCTAGTGGCTGTCATGATCATTTAGGCTTTTATTTAGGCTTTTGTGATGGGGGGATGTGAGCAGTTGGTCTGTTTACTACTGAGGCCTTGGCCTGTCTCTGTGGGTGGAGCTACCATATGCTGCTGGTGGGGCAGGAGCTCTCCAGATCTCTTTGAAACCCAAGTTGCAAAATCTCTGGATGTTTCCACTCTGGGTCTGTGGCCAGGGTGACTCCCAGAGACTGGCTTGTGCTAGTGGGGAGAGGAGATAGGAGGAGTGTGTTGAGGGAGGCTGGATTGAGAAGTGGCATTTACAGACCAGCTGTGCAGCAGACCCCAAGAGGTCCTCAGCCCTTGCAAGGCTTCCTTTGACCCATTGGTCTGGGGCAGGGAAGGAGGAGGGCCGGGAGTCTCTTTACTTAGCTACCCCCGTTTTTCTTTGCTTTGGATGACCTTCTCTTGATGTGATGAATTTCCCATGTGCTAGAGATACACAATTTTTGAGTTCCACCGTTTTCCTTGAACTTCTTTCTGCCTCTGCTCACGAGCCTTCCTCTTGCTACAGTCCCACTCCCCTCCATCTTGTGCAAGGCACTGCTGGCTCCAGGGCTCATGTGGGAGGTCTCGCACACACACAGGTTGGACCCACACCAGGCTAGAGCCACCAGGGTCAAACCACTGGCCTTTTGGCTCCTCCTCACATGTTCCCCTCCCACTTCCCCTACCCTAATCCCCATGGGAAGAACAAAAATCTCTGGTCTCTGCAGCCCACTGTGAAGAATGTCATCTGGAGGGAAGCCACACTGCCAGCAAAGGAAGTGGCCTCCTGCCTTCCTCCGCCTATGGTTCTGCCCCAAGTCAACTTAGTACACAAAAACTTCTTAGATTGGAGTCTGTGGACGCAGTCTTATGTTCTGCTAGTTCTCCAAGAATTGCTGGAATTTCGACTTTTAAATTTTATGATAAGCTTTACAGAAACTCGTACTGTTTATAAAGACAAAACTTGTCTGTGTTTTTGCATGTATATTCCCTAGGATCCTATTAAAATTTTTCTCCTTCAAAAGGGACTGAATTTTAGACAAGTTTGAGAAATACTGCACAGTGCCTCCAATGATAACAACAGCCTTTATTGAGCCCATAATTAACGGTAAACCCTGTGCAGTGACTCCTTTCGCTCCTCCAGTAGCTGGACATCCCAATTTTCCAAAAAAGGGAGAGCAAAGCTAAGAGACGAAATGACTGGCCAGGACTACACAGGCCAGGAGGCCAAGATGCAAATACCAGTCTGATACCAAAGCCCATACTCTTAATTTTATAAGGCTCTCCCTATGGGAGGCATTGTTCTAGGCAGTGCAGGGATGAGAGTGGAATGTGGTTGTAAAAATTAACTCCAATATTCCCGGTCAGTTAGTTTGTAACCCGCAAGAGGATATAACACATATACACATGTAACTAATAAAGACTGGACTGTGACTACTGCTGGAAACCAAGTGCAAGGAAGTGCTTAGGCACAGAGGAAAAGACAAGTTTTAGCTTAATGGATTGGATTCGAAGAGGGTAGGATCACTCAGTTTTAAACTAACATTTGATTGAGCTTCTATTTTGTGCAAGGAATTGTGCTGAGCACTGTCCTGCCTTCAAAGAGCTCTACTAGAGCAGACAGATGAATGAATGGACAATGACATATGCACAGGATGGGCAACCTCCTGGCAGGAGATGTTCTCCTCTCCACCTCAGGGTAGTTAGGGAAGCACTTGAGCAGTAGCAGAGAGAGAAGGTTTATTAGTTCATTCTCGTGTTGCTATAAAGAAATACCTAAGGCTGGGTATGTACAAAGAAAAGTGGTTTAATTGGCTTACAGTTCTGCAGACTGTACAGGAAGCATGGCACTGGCATTGGCTCAGCTTTGGGTGAGGCCTCAGGAAGCTGTCAATCATGGCAGAAGGCAAAGGGGGAGCTGGCATCGCACATGGCAAGAATGGGAACAAGAGAGAGTGTGAAGTGGGGAGGTGCCGCATACTTTTAAACAACCAGATCTTGTGTGAACTCACTCCTCACCAAGGGGGTGGTATTAAGTCATTCATGAGGGATCTGACACCGTGATCCAAACACCCCCTAACAGGCCCCACCTCCAACGCTGGGAATTACATATCAACATGAGATTTACCAGGACACAGATCCAAAGCATATCAGAGGGGAAAGGGGACATATGCTGAGTGCAGAGGAAACAGCTGGAATAAAAAGGGAGTGAGAGGCTGTGGGCCGCACAGGGAATGAGAATCAGTTCTACATTACGCAGGGCAGGGGGCATTGCATGGATAGAGGCTGTAGAAAAGTGAAGGAGATAGGCCTAAGTGCAAATTACAAAGTCTTGAAGCTTTAATGGGGAAATAGGCAGTTTCTGGCAACCTGTTGAAGGTGTAAAGAATAGGAATTATAAAAAGTTAACAGGCTGGGCAGACACCTCAGGGAGGCCGGATAGGAGGCTCTTGCAGTAATACAGGTGAGAAATGGGGAGGTCTTAGTTAAGACTTCTTATTGCACTCATGGTAAAGGCCCAGAGCCATTCCAAGGACCTATCAGGCCCCACACAGGCTGACCTATTGTCTCCAGCTAGTCTTCTCTGGCTCAGCCACACTGATCCTTAAACATTCCAGCCATGCCAATCTCAGGGCCTTTGTGCCTCTCTCTGGAATGTCTCCTTTCCAGGGAAGACTTCCTAGCCATTTTATTTAAAGTAGTCCCCTACCCTCAATTCCCTGTTCCATTTCCATGTTGTAGTTTTCTCTATCCACCTCACTATAGCTTTTACTTTTCTGTTTATTTTCTGTCTCCTTCCAGTAGAATGGAAGCCTCTTGAGGGCAGGTATGTGTCTGTCTTGGTCACTGCTGTCTCACCAGGTGCCTTCAGCCTGGCACATAGTAGGTACCTATAAATATTGGCTAAATGAGTGAATTATTGAATTTCATAAGTGAAAAAAAATCCACAAAGGCAGGGGTAGTAGCAGTGGGGTTGAAAACAGTGAAGAGGTAGGGAGAAATTTAGGAGGAATCGTGGATGACAGGACATGGGATTGCTGAATGTGGGGGGAAGAGAGAGAGGAGTAAAGGGTTACTCTTAGGTGTCTGAGCACCAGAATATGGTCAGTGTGGGGCCATTTCAGCAGCTAGGAGACTGGTTTGAACTATGTCCAGCTGGGTGTGGTATCTCTTGCATGTAATCCCAGCACTTTGGGAGGCTGAGGTAGAAGCATTGTTTGAGCTCAGGAGTTCAAAGCCAGCCTGGGCAACATAGTGAGACTCCATCTCTAGTTAAAAAAGAATAGCTAGGCATGGTGACATGCACCTGTAGTCCCAGCTACTCAGGAGGCTGATGTGGGAGGATTGTTTGAGCTTAAGAGATTGACACTGCAGTGAGCTGTGATCCTACCAGCCTCAAAAAAAAAAAAAAAAAAAAAAAAAAAAAAAAAAAAAAAAGTGAGATCCTTTCTCAACAAAACCAAGAACAAGTGAGACCCTGTCTCAACAAAACCAAAACCAAAAAACAAACTGCGTCTGGAGGATCCCTGGGAATTTCCTGGAGCCACTTTGGGGAACCATCAAAGAAGGGTCGAGTTGAGGAACCAGGCTCCAGTCAGAGAAAATCAGTGTTTATTTTGTTTTGGGTTTCTTGTTTTGGTTTGGTTTAATTTTAAGTCACTGAGATCAGAAATTATAATAACTTGTAGTTATTGTGTTCTTACAATGTTCTGGATATTAGGCTAAGCATTTAAAACTAGATCTTCTCTTTTCCTCTTCATGACAGTTCTATAAGGGTGACACTATTATCCTCTTTCTATAGCCCAGGAAACTGAGGTAGAAGGGAGATCAAGTGACTTTTCTAAGGTCACAGAATTAGTAAGTGAAAAGTAATGCAATTCCTAAATCCACCAGGTAAAGAGAGAAAATAGACAATGTGTGGTCTGGTGGAGAACAGAGTATTATCCTTATTACTGATGATAGCTGTGTCACTCAGTTTTCACACTTCTATAAAGATACTACCTGAGACTGTGTAATTTATAAAAAGGAGGTTTAATGGACTCACTGTTCTGCATGGCTTGGGAGGCCTCAGGAAACTTACAATCATAGCAGAAGGAGAAGGGGGAGCAAGGCACGTCTTACATGGCCGCTGGACAGAGACAGAGAGCAAAGGGGAAGTGCTACTTTTAAGACCATCAGATCTCGCAAGAACTCACTATCAGAACAGGATAGGGGAAACCACTTCCATAATCCAATCACCTCCCACCAGGTCCCTCCCTCAACACCAGGGATTACAATTCGAGATGAGATTTGGGTAGGGACACAAAGCCAAACCATGTCAACAGCTCTCACATCTAGAGCAAATTGAGGTTGTTAATGTCCATCCCAGAAACCAAGGTGAACAGGCTCTCAGGGTTGGTGCCTGTCTGGTTTCCAGCCAGTTGGACTCTAGCAGGAGCACCCTGCTCAGGTAGGACCTTCTGACAGGTAATGAAATGTCACAGCAGAAAGAAGAACTCCCTGTCCCCCTGCAAGTGTGCATGAAGGTGTGCTCCTGTCGAAAGTGTGGTGCTGAGGGGGGACAGTTACCAAAGATGGAGAACAGTGGCTTGAAACCAATAAAAACCAACTGCTGGGAGAAACACTTACCGGTTTTTGAAGATCTTAAACAAAGGACCTAAACTAGGAGACGGCAGACAAAATCGTCAAAAAGAAGTTTTGTCCACTGGGGACTGTAGGGAGCCCCTACCCCATCTGAAGGGCAGCTGCTGCCCTGGGCCAGCCAGTTTTTGCCACCAGGGAATGTGGGCTCAAGGTTGCTTCATTTTTCAATTTTTTCGAAAGCCAGAAATCTGGATTTTTGTGCAAAATCATCTGACTTTTAAACGTTGTCAAAACTCTTCAAACCCTATGTGGTCCAAACCAGTAACCTCACAGGGCTCCATCTGGCCTGCACGCCTTAGTTTGTGTTCACTGACAAGGAATCTTAACCTCTTTGGGCCTTGAGAATCTGATGAAAATGTTCAGGCATTTTCTGGGGAAAAGAAATGCCTGAACAAACACACAATTTTGAGTATCATTTCTGGATGTCTCTGTGCCCCTGGAATCACCCTTTTGTAAAGGTAAGAGGGCTTCTGAGCAAACCTGAGGTCTGGGAAGGTACAAGCTGACAGGGGTATCTGGGTTTGTCCCATATCTGAACGAGACAGTGGTGTTTGTTGGAGTCAGTATGTCCACATCTGTGTACTTATGAGTCCCACTTTGTACCTACCTTTCCTTGGCAGTCTTGGTTAATTCCCTCTGCATCAGTAAGGTTGGACAGGGAAGCAGGAAAGAGGCCCAAGAGGCCTGGATACTGGTCTGGAGGGGGCAGAAGAGCAGGTATGAAGGCAGTGAGGGAGGCTGGATGTGTGTGGGGGCGGTATTTTGAGCTAGACTTTGAAGGGTTGATAGAATTAAAAAAGAAATAAATTCTTTTTCTGCTCTTGGGCAAGGAGGAGGGGCATGGATTTAAAGTTGGAGTGTCCTAAATGCCAAGACTGTCTGCATCTAGGACAGGTATTACATGCAAGAGGCTCACCTTCCAGCCAAGCTCCTGCACTTTCACAGGAGGCTGACAGCCTATCTCCAACCCGGCCTATTAAAGAATAAGGCTGCCCTTAATTGGTAGCAGGGAGGAGCTGAACCCCATGTACTTGTCAGCATAATACTGAGCTCCCTGCAGCTCAAAATTTACCAAATGCTTGGTTGCAAAAAAGAGCATTAATAGAGATAAAAGACATGCATTTCCACCATTCTTCTAGATTCCATTAGTCTTATTCACAGATAAGTCAGACCTTCAGAGAGCTGAACATATGGTTTTGGCCTCTGGCTGGCTAGCTCTATTGAACAACGCTGAGCAGTTATGCCACTGGCCTCCCTCTTGATGTACTTATCATTAAGAGAATTAAGGATGAGGTTCAGTGTGTCAGGCAAATTTCCACTTTTTGAATACTTGTGTGGCAACCTCCCAGATAGCCCCCAGCGATCCTTGCTTCTTAGTAAGTCATGCCTTTGTATAGTCACCTCCCATATAGAATAGGGCTGACCTGTGGAGCTATAAGATAAACCAGACATGATGGAATGTGACTTCTCAATTTAGGTCATGAAAGGAATTGTGGCTTCCACCATGTTCTTTCCTAAACTGCCCACTCAGGAGGAAGTCAGCTGCCATGTTGTGAAGACACTCAAACAGCACAATGGAGAGGTCTATGTGGTGAAGAACTGAGGCCACCTGCTAACAGCCAGCAATAACTTGCCAGCCGGGTGAGTGAGCCATCTTAGAAACACATCCTCCAGCTCCAACTGTTGTCAACTTTCTTGGGATGTCACTTTCATATTTCTAAATAACAAGCTTATATTGCTACTTTTTTCTGTTTTAGACATTGTCTATTGATTTTCCACTTTTCCATTTTTGTAGTAACACAAATTACCACAAAACTTAGTAGATTAAAACAATAAACATTTATTATCTCTCACAGTCACTTTCTTCATCTCCTCTCAATCTGATCAACATATATATTGATTTACAGTCACATGCCACGTAACAGTGTTTTGGTCAATGATGAACCACACAGGCGACAGTGGTCCCATAAGATTGTAATGAAGCTGAAAAATTCCTGTTGCCTAATGAGGTCAGAGTACAACGCATTACTCACGTGCTTGAGGTGATGCTGGTGTAAACAAACCTGCTGCCCTGCCAGTCATGTAAAAGTCTAGCACATACAATTACATACAGTATGTAATACTTGATAGTGATAATAAATGTGTTACTGGCTTATGTATTGACTATGATTTTAATCGTTGTTTTAGAGTATACTCCTTCTACCTATTTAAAAAAAGTTAACAGTAAAACAGCTTCACTTCAGACAGGTCCTTCAGTAGGTATTCCAGAAGAAGGCTTTGGTATCCTAGGAGATGATAGCTCCACGTGTGTTAGTCCCCCTAAAGACCTTTCAGTGGGACAAGACGTGCAGGAGGAAGACAGTGACATTGATGATCCTGATCCTGTGTAGACCTAGGCTAATGTGTTTGTGTCTAAGGTTTTTTTAAACAAGTTTACAAAATAAAAATATTTAGAATTTTTTAAGTAGAAGAAAGCTTATAGAATAAGAATATAAAGGAAATATTTTGTACAGCTGTGCAATATGTTTGTTTTAAGCTGTTATTTTAAAAGACTCAAAAGTTAAAAAAATTTAAAAGTGTATAAAGTAAAAACTTACAGTAAGTTAAGGGTAATTTATTACTGAAGAAAGATAATTTTAGAATAAATTTGGCATAGCCCAAGTGTACAGTGTTTCTAATCCTTGTAGGGCACAGTAATGTCCTAGGTCTTCACATTCACTCACCGCTCACACACTGACCCAGAGCAACTTCCAGTCCTGCAAGCTCCAGTTATGGTAAGGGCCCTATACAGGTGTACAGTTTTTATCTTTTATGCCATACTTTCACTTTACAGTTTCTACATTTAGATATGTTTAGATCCCTGAATACCATAGTGTTACAATTGCCGGCAGCACTCGATATGGCAACATGCAGTACAGGTTTGTAGCCTAGGTGTGTGGTAGGCTGTACCATCTAGGTTTGTGTAAGTACACTCTGTGATGTGTGCGCAATGACGTAATCCCTTTTTATCTTTATGACCCCCTTGTCAACTCTCGAATCCCCTTTTGAATGAGGAGGAGCATAAGTACATGAGTTTTAGCTAAGGTAGTCAAAAGCTGGCATATCAAGGAATTGAACACAAGGCAAAACTCTTGAGAAGAAGGCAAGAATCAGAAGTCAGCAATGAAAGAAAAATCCCACAAACCAAAGGAGCAGGGGTGAGTTAAAAATGTAGAGGTGGTTGGGAGGCCGAGACGGGTGGATCACAAGGTCAGCAGATCGAGACCATCCTGGCTAACACGGTGAAACCCCGTCTCTACTAAAAAATACAAAAAACTAGCCGAGCGAGGTGGCAGGCACCTGTAGTCCCAGCTACTTGGGAGGCTGAGGCAGGAGAATGGCGTGAACCCGGGAGGCCGAGCTTGCAGTGAGCTGAGATCCGGCCACTGCACTCCAGCCTGGGCGACAGAGCAAGACTCCATCTCAAAAAAAAAAAAAAAAAAAGTAGAGGTGGATCCAGAGCTGGAAACAGGGGAAAGTTAGAACAGGTTTAGACTCTAGGGAAGCCAGCACTTTCCCCATAAGCTGGCGGGGCTTGTCAGCTTGCTTTATGGTTCAGCGGAGGCCTTGGGTTCTGAGGGGTGTTGAAGCCACTCATGTCCTACCATAGGCTGGACTCCTTTTTCCTCTTCCCACCCCTGCTGGCTCTGGGCACCCCGTCCTGCTTCTCAGGGCACCTCACTGCTCTTGTCATCAATGGAGGAAGTTAGGGAGAGAGGAAATGAGGTAAAGAATGAAGTGAAATTAGCTTTACAGTAATCTCATTAACAGATGCCAGTGTCATTTTACAGGCAGCATAGAGCTATGTATGGAATATTATTTTAAAAAAGCTGGAAAATTCATTGCACCCAGAGGAGGAGGTGTCCCTTCTTCAGTCCATGTGGATTCCTTCACCTGTGCACTTCCCTCCATCCTCATATCTCTCCTTTGCTAGGACCCCCTTCCATCACATTTCCCTTCTCTTCTACATCTTCAATCTCTTCCTCTCTCCTAAATCCTTTCCTCCGTATCTACTCAAGTTATTCTCATCCTTTAACAATTTCTTCCTTGATTTCTCTAGTTCTGTCTTCTTCCTTCCTTTTACAGACAGCTCTCCTGAAAGTTCCCTGCACCTGCAGCTTCTCCTTTCTCTGTTTCTCACTCCACGGTGGTGTGGGTGCGCTCCCTATTGTTACCAGTAGCCTTTTGGTTGCTCTGCTCAACTTAGTCTTGATGTTACTTATTTGCACTATCTGCTGACCCCTGCTTCCTCCTTCTTGAAATGGTTCTTCTCTTTGATTTCCATGATTCACTTCCTGTTTTTTGAGACAATATCTCACTCTGCCACTCATATTAGAGTGCAGTGGTATGATCTTGGCTTACTGCTGCCTTGAACCCTTGGGCTCAAGTGATCCTCCTGCCTCAGCCTCCTGAGTAGCTGAGACTGCAGGTGTGTGCCACCACATCTGGCTAGTTAAAAAAAAAAAAGTATATATACACACATTGCAGAGACAGAATCTTGTTATGGTTCCTAGGTTGGTCTCAAACTCCTGACCTCAAATGATCCTCCTGCCTTGGCCTCCCGCAGCCTTGGGATTACAGGTATGAGCCACCACACTGGTCTCACTTATTCTTAATTTCATCTCTTCTGGTCTTTTCTTTCCTTTTTTTCTGCAGGTTACAATTCCTTTGCCTGTCCCCTAAATGCATGGTTCATTCTTGACCCTCTTCTCTTTTCATCCTCTAAATGTTTCCAGATGTATCATCTCTTTCTGTGCTTTATATGGCAGTGCTGCCAAATATAGATATTTCTGACCAGAGCCCTCTACCGAAATGTGTATGTGTGCACAACCACCTTCTGCACTTCTGACCCTTTACCCAAGGCTGTCCCTCTTCCTGGATGTCATTTTCTGGAGAACGGCATGGTCAGCTACTTTGATTTCTGAGTCAGGAACCTGGACATTATCTTTGACCCTCTCTTACCCCTTCTCTCCTCCATGTCCAGTCAGACACTAGTCAACATAACCCTGGACTCTACTTATTGTCTCACAGCCTCAGTCTCCTCTCTCCATCCCCACAGCCACTGCCTTAGTTCAGGCCTCCAGTGCTCATGCAACCTCTTGAATGGCCTCTCCCACACCAAGATTCTCTCCATTAACCCATCTCCACATTGTGGCCATGTTGGCTATTAAAGACATATCTGGGTGTGATGTTCTCCTGGGTAAAAACCACTTGGCTCCCCTGCATTTAGGGAATCTGTAAAGTCCCTGTCTTGGTCGTGAAGGCCTTTCAGAGTGGGCTGCATCTCTGGCCTCAGCCTCCCCAGGTCCCTGCTGTGGGATAGTCCATGTTAGCCTGTACTGAGCTGCTTGCTGCTTTATGTGTCAGTGCTGTTGAACTTGCTGTTTCCTATACCTAAAGTACATCCCTACCTTCTTCACCAGATTGACCCATATGCATACTTCAGCACAGCTCAAGCATCCTTCTTCCAGTCTTCGCTGACACAGCCTCCTCCCTCTCCCCGAGGCTGGGCAAGGGACCTTTCCTCTAAGTTCCTTTGTCCTTACCTCTGTCAGACACTATCATACCATACTGTGATCATTTGTTTTCTTGTCTGTAAACAAAGGCAGGACTTTTTTTGGGGGGAAGCTTATAATACTGGTACTCTGCACAGTTTGGCCTATTGTAGATGTTCAACCAATGTTTATTGATTTATATTTTTCGAGACAGGGACTCCCTCTGTCACTCAGGCTGGAGTACAATGGTGCGATCATGGCTCACTGCAACCTCAAATTCCTGGACTCAAGTGATCTTCCTACTTCAGCCTCCCAAGCAGCTGGGATCACAAGCGCAAGCTGCCATGTCTGGCTAATTCTTTCACTTTTTGTAGAGAGGGGTCTCTCGATGTTGCCCAGGTTGGTCTCAAACTCCTGGGCTCAAGCAATCCTCCTGCCTTGTCCTCCCAAAGTGCTAGGATTACAGGCATGAGCCAGTGTGTCAGGACCCAACAAACATTTGTTGAATAAATGAACCAAGGAATCACTAAGGTGTTGTCAGTTCTCTTTCTTCACAAAGCTGATGCATAATAAAAGCAAACATTTTTCTTGGATCTCAGGTATACAGGATTATTCCACCCTTCATCTCATGTCACAGTGTCACCATTGGTCCATGCAAGAACTCTGCCATTCATTCATTCATTCTTTTATTCATTCATTTCTTTTATCCCCATCCCCTATACCCCATTGCTGTTTTAGTTTGTTTAATGTTGAATTTTGAAAAGCACATATCATTGTTGTGTGGGCACGGATTTTTAATTTATGTGAATAGGGTTGTGATATATCTCATTATGTTTCTTGTCTTCTATTCAGGACCATGGTTTTAAGACTTAGCCACGTTGCTATGTGTACATCTGGCTCATTACTCCTAACTGTTTCATTGGTCTCCTAAAGCTAAACATTTAAACAGCATGTTAGTCCTCATGATTGTTTTTGTTTTATTGTTTTGGTTTTAAAATTTGATGTTCACATCAGCCATGTGAGGAAGTCAGGGCAAGTATTAGTATCTCCATTTTACTGCAGAGGAAGCTGAAGCTCAGAGAGAGTGAGTGATTTGCCCTGAGTTATACAGCACTTCCGTGGCAGAATCTTCATGTGGGTCCCATCTTCTAACACCACGTTCAGGGCATGCTCAGGGATCACACTTCCTTCTCATGTGGGTGTGGCCAGACCTGGACCCAAGGAGGAGGAGATAGGAGCCTGCCCTCATGGTCAGGGGCAGGAGTGTCTCCGGGTAAACCTTGTGAGATATCTCCCTCCTACCAGCATTCTTGCCTTCTGAAAGCATGTTAAAATGAGTGTCTGGGAAGTTGGGAATGGAGGTGGGGTGGAGGACTATGCAAAAGGCAACAGCTTTGGGGGTAGTGGGATTCACATGAGCCAGGGTTGTGGGGTGATTGCTAATTGTGTATAATAGATAATTGCCTCTCCCTTCTTCAGCCATTGTGAGTCACCCATGGGGAAATGGTCTCCACTCCCACAAGGAATCCCAGTTCCCCAGAATTTACCCCATCTGCCCACCATCATCATGATTGCTCTGTCTCAGGGGCAGGTGTGTTCTCTGCAAGTTGTGATACATGACATCTGTGCTTGTTTTTCTAAATAATGAAAATTATAAGGCTGTGCGTGAACTCCTAGAAGGAACCAGGTGAATCCTCTATAAATCCTACTTATGAGAGTTTTCAGAAGCTCAGGCCACTCACTGCCTTTTATCCCTGCACTCTTTCCATTACTGGAAAAAAACATAATTATAATCAAAACAAAGATTCGTGATTAATTACAGACACATTGTTTACAAAGTACTTATTATCTCATTTAATACTCATTTAACACACGCTGGTACCATGATCCCATTTTAGTGAGGAAATTGAGGCTCAGAGAGGGTGAATAACTTTCCCAAAGTAACACAGCAAAAAAGTGTCACAACTGAGACTCAGATCTAGATCTTCTGATCACAGGTGCTATGCCTTATCCACTACACTCTATCAAGGGCAGATGTCCAGTTTCTCTGTAGGAGAATTCAGGTTGGTGTCCAAGACTCAGCATGAAGATGATCCCATAAAAAGAAATGGCTCATATTTATCCAGTGAGTAACCTACCGGGGTCTGCTATCGTTCATCATTTAGCAACTGTGCCTGGAGCCCCTGCTGGGTGTGCAACCAGCTCTGTGTAAATGAGGAAATCCATGTTTCCTTCTGTCTTTGGCGTAACAAAGCCATTTCCCAATGAATCATAGATGACTAATTAAAATGCACACTCTCCTGGGCTCTCTGGTTAATTCTTTCCCAAACCAGGCAGGGGTGGGGGTGGGGATGAAGTTGTTGCAGGATGGAAAGAAAGCAGAGGCGAACAAAAAGGGGCTCAAAAGGAACGGAAGGGGAGAACAAAAGCAAAGAAAGGAAGGCAGGAAGGCAGGAAGGCAGGATGTCAGTAAGGAAGGGAGAGAGGAAAAGAGGAAGGGAAGAACATGTACCTATTTGCCTCAAGGAAAACAGGTAAATTTTCTAAGTCTCTAGCAAGTTTACATTTTCTAGTATTTTACAATATATGCTATTTCAGGTATGTGATCTTGTTGAGCCACAAAAAGATCTTTTGTTTTAAGTAAGATATTTTCATACAACTTTGTAAATGAGAAAACAGATTCTGGGAGGTTAGGAATTACTTAACCTTGAAGATACTCTAGAAGAACTGGAGAGACTAAAGTTTTGATGCCCAACAGATTTGGACTCAAATCTAGACTGTCTGTGATTTATCATCGTGACTTTAGTCAAGTTATGTAGCAACTTGGAGCTTTGGCTTCCTCTCCTATAAAATGAGGATCATGACAGCTCCAATCCCTTAGGGTTATTTTGAGGATTAAATATTACATGGCTGTATTAGTCTGTTCTCACACTGCTGTAAAGAAATACCTGATACTGGGTAATTTATAAAGAGGTTTAATTGGCTTATGGTTGGGCAGGCTGTACAGGAGGCATGGCTGGGAAGTCCTCAGGAAACATTCAATCATGGCGGAAGGCAAAAGGGAAGCAGACATGCCTTACATGGCCGGAGCAGGAGGAAGATAGAGAGGGGAGGTGCTACACACTTTTAAACAGCCAGATCTCATGATGACTCACTCACTATCACAAGAACTAGCAGAGGTGAGAGTCTTTATCAAAGGCGAAATCCACCTCCATGATCCAATCACTTCCCACCAGGCCCCACCTCCAACATTGGGGATTACAATTTGACATGAGATTTGGGCAGGGACATACACCCACACCATATCAATGGCATACACGAAGACCTTAATAAATGCTAGCTATCTGGGTTTCTATATGATTGTTCTCATTACTACCACTACTATTACTAAAGCATCTGACAGTGCCAGTACTTATAATAATACATATTCAACAAATATTAGTTTCCCCTACACAGTCCCACATCCCCACTTCCCTAAGGTAACATAGCTAGTAATGTTGCAGACAGGCTGACCATGGCATTTGATGTTAGTACCAGTACTCCTCCACAGTATCTTGCTGCCTACCTCTGTTTAGCACCTTAAAAATGCAACTAGACCATATTGTATACCTCCATGACTCTAAAATTCAAAATGATATTCAGGGCCGGGTGCCGTGGCTCATGCCTATAATCTCAGCACTTCGGGAGGCCGAGGTGGGGGGATCGCTTGAGATCAGGAGTTTGAGGCTAGCTTGAGAAATAAGGCAGAGACTCCATCTCTACTAAAAATACAAACAAAATGGCCAGGTGTGGTGGTGCATGCCTGTGGTGCCACCTACTCAGGAGACTGAAGAAGGAAGATTGATGCTTGAGCCTGGCGGGGCAGAGGCTGCAGTGAGCAGAGATGATGCTACTGCACTCCAGCCTGGGTGACAGAGGGAGACCCTGTCTCAAAAAAACAAAAAACAAAAAACAAACAAACAAAAATTCACATATCTTAAGGTTAATCGTTCAGAATATTCTATTATCTCTACTGCTTGGGGAAGGACTTGTGTGTCCTCTGTATTGTAGTCTGATATTCCAGGATATGATATGTCCTCTAGTTATTTTTAAGTTTGAATATACAATCAATTCTGTACACACAACAAGTTAAGAAGCCTAAAATAATGGGCAGAGTTTAGTGTTGAAATTAATCTTAAAGCAAAGTTAATCAACACATAATCATCTTTGTGCTTCATAGTGATTAGGTACAAATGAAAGCTATTTGTGTAAATGAAAATAATCAGAAATATTTTGTGCAATCAAACCAAGCACTTGCAGAGACTTCTAGGGGAGAGCAGTGATCCTGAATGTGGGTGTGTAATACAATTATAGCTACCTGTGTGTCTAAATTGCTGGAGGAAGAGACTGGCCACTGAGCCCCTAAGATGTTTGCTACAATCCCCAAGATGTTTGCTACAATCCCTGGCAGTTGTAAATGTTCATTAATTGCTAGCTCCTCTTCCATGCCCACTTCCTCTTCTTCTTTCCTTCCCTTTTCCCATCATCATCATTATTATTATATTAATATCTTAGCCTTAATATCCTAATGGCCCCAGGACCACTGGCTCAGTTCCCAATGTTGAGAGTGAATATACATTAGGAGTTTGGATATACCTGTTCAGGCATCTGGGAAGAAGAAAACAACAACTCTGGAAAAATGATTTTAGTATTTGTTAGAAAGTTTTAGTAACGAATGATACTTTCTCAGATAAGAAAAGCTATTAATAAAGGGCCAGACTATAGTCATTTTGAACAACCTGAGGTCACAGGAGTTAAGGGAACAGAGCAGCAAGAGTGGCAGAATGAAAAGGTGGCCATATGTATCATGGGGTCATATTATGGGGTAATGACATGGATTAGATATTTTGGGGGACAGATGCCTAGCCCTCAGTAATCCCTTTGAGAATCCTCCCTGCCTCACACTATCTACTCATTAGAGAGAAGCAGAGAAACCCCGTCTGTGGAGAGAGAAGAGTGGAAGAGAGATGCAGAGGGAAGAAGAGATGAGAGTCTTTGTGAACCCAGAGTGAGAGAAAAACAAGAAATGGCTGATTTGGTTTCTGTAGATTTTCCAGCTTCTGGTTTAACTCTCTCCTGACATACCTTCTCCCTGATCTTGGGTTTTGTAAGATACTTGTATATCCATATCATTCATTCTCCTATTTTGTTTAAGCTAGCTCAAATGGATTTTTGTTATTCACAACCAAATAATCTTTTTTTTTTTTTTTGAGATAGGATCTCTGTCTGTTACCCAGGACGGAGTGCAGTGGTGCAATCATGGCTCACTGCAGCCTTGAGTTCCTGGGGCTCAGGTGATTCTCCCACCTCAGCCTCCCGAGTAGCTGGAACTACGGGCACACACCACCACAACCAGCTATTTTTTTTTTTTGTATTTTTTGTAGAGACGGAGTCTTGCTGTGTTGCCCAGACTGCTCTTGAACTCCTGGACTCAAGCAATCTGTTTACCTTGGCCTCCCAAAGGGCTGGGATTACAAGCTTGAGCTACTGCACCTGACCTAACCAAAAGAATCTTAACCAAAACACAATGCTTAATCAGATTGCTTTCTCAACACCTTTGATTAAAGGAGGAAGAATTTGGATAGTTTTGTTGGAAGGTAACTTTGCTCAAAATATACTGCTGCTTCCTTCTTACAGGCAAACACCATAAATAAGTTTACTTAATTCTGCTTAAATCATTTTTCTCCTTCTCCTTTCTGGTTTGGAGTATTTAGGCTGAATGGGAATGGGAGACTGTGGTGACAGCAGGACAGGGCCAGGATACAAACTGCTGCACAGCAGACTTTATGTCCTGTGTGATGTTGTTTTCTCAGAACAGCAGCAATTGAGTCCAGGGCTTGCCATCTAAGGCTCAATCTTCCCTCAGCTATCTCTGCTTCTGCAGAATTTTCAAGGGCTTCAGGAACCCTACTGCTGCAGTCTTACTGCAGGACCTGGATAAACTCCCTCTCCCACCACCCCTGCCTTGAATTTTGAGTTGAGAACCACTCTTAGAGCTTAAAAGTTAATGGGTTAGTGATATGGTTTGTCTCTGTGTCCCCATCCAAATCTCATCTTGAATTGTACTCCCATAATTCCCATGTGTTGCGGGAGGGACCCAGTGGGAGATAATTTGAATCATGGGGGTGGTTTCCCCCATACTGTTCTTATGGTAGTGAATAAGCCTCATGAGATCTGATGGTTTTATCAGGGATTTCTGCTTTTGCATCTTCCTCATTTTTTCTTGCCACCACCATGTAAGAAGTGCCTTTCACCTCCCACCATGATTCTGAGGCCTCCTAAGTCAAGTGGAACTATAAGTCCAACTAAGCCTTTTTCTTCCTAGTCTCGGGTATGTCTTTATCAGCAGCATGAAAACAGACTAATACAGTAAATTGATACCAGTAGAGTGGAAGATTGCTGAAAAGATACCCAAAAATGTGGAAGCGACTTTGGAACTGGGTATCAGGCAGAGGTTGGAACAGTTTGGAGGGTTCAGAAGAAGACAGGAAAATGTGGGAAAGTTTGGAACTTCCTAGAGACTTGTTGAATGGCTTTGACAAAAATGCTGATAGTGATATGAACAATAAGGTCCAGGCTGAGGTGGTCTCAGGTGGAGATGAGAAACTTGTAGGAACTGAAGCAAAGGTGACTGTTATTATGTTTTAGCAAAGCAACTGGCAGCATTTTGCCCCTGCCCTAGATATTTGTGGAACTTTGAACTCAAGAGAGATGATTTAGGGTATCTGGCAGAAGAAATTTCTAAGCAGCAAAGCATTCAAGAGGTGACAGGGTGCTGTTAGAAGGATTCTGTTTTAAAAGGGAAACAAAGCATAAAAGTTGAGAAAATTTGCAGCCTGATAATGCAGTAGAAAAGATAAACCCAGCTTTTGAGGAGAAATTCAAGCTGGTGGCAGAAATTTGCATAAGTAACAAGGAGCTGAATGTTAATCCTCAAGACAATGGGGAAAATGTCTCCAGGGCATGTCATAGGTCTTCCCGGCAGCCTCTGCCATCACAGACCCAGAAGCCTAGGAGGAAAAATGGTTTCAAGGGCTGGGCCCAGGGTCCCCACGCTGTATGCAGCCTAGGGACTTGGAGCCCTGCATCCCAGCTGCCCTAACCATTGCTAAAAAGGGCCAATGCATAGCTCAGCCCAATGTTTCAAAGGGTGCACGCCCCAGACTTGGCAGCTTCCATGTGGTGGTGAGCCTGTGGATGCACAGAAGTCAAGAATTGAGGATTGGGAATGTCCAGCTAGATTTCAGAAGATGTAAGGAAATGCCTGGATGCCCAGGCAAAAGTTTGCTGCAGGGGCAGGGCCATCATGGAGAACCTCTGCTAGGGCAGTGTGGAAGGGAAATGTGGGGTCGGAGACCCCACACAGAGTCCCTGTGAGGGCACCACCTAGTGGAGCTGTGAGAAGAGGGCCACCGTCCTCCAGACCTCAGAATCCACTGACGGCTTGCACTGGCACCTGGAAAAGCCACAGGCACTCAACACCAGCCCGAGAAAGCAGCCAGGAGAGGGGGCTATACCCTGCAAAGCCACAGGGGTGGAGCTGCCCAAGACTATGGGAACCTACCCCTTGCATCAGCATGGCCTGAATGTGAGACATAGAATCAAAGGAGATCATTTTGGAGCTTTGAAATTTGACTGCCCTGCTGGATTTTGGACTTCCATGGGCCCTGTAACCCCTTTGTTTTGGCCAATTTCTCCCATTCGAAATGGGTGTATTTACTCAATACCTGTACCCCCTTTGTATATAGGAAGTAACTAGCTTGCTATTGATTTTACAGGCTCATAGGTGGAAGAGACTTGCCTTATCTCAGATGAGACTTTGGACTGTGGACTTTTGGGTTAATGTTGAAATGAGTTAAGACTTTGGGGGACTGTTGGAAGGCATGATTGGCTTTGAAATGTGAGGACATGAGATTTGGAGGGGTCAGGGGCAAAATGATATGGTTTGGCTGTGTCCTCACCCAAATCTCATCTTGATTGTACTCCCATAATTCCCACGTGTTGTGGGAGGGACCCAGTGGGAGATAATTCAAATCATGAGGGCGGTTTCCCCCATACTGTTCTTGTGATAGTGAATAAGTCTCACAAGATCTGATGGGTTTATCAAGGGTTTCCACTTTTGCATCTTCCTCATTTTCTCTTGCCGCTGCCATGTAAGAAGTGCCTTTGACCTCCCACCATGGTTCTGAGGCCTCCCCAGCCATGTGGAACTGTAAGTCCAATTAAACCTCTTTGTCTTCCCAATCTCGGGTATGTCTTTATCAGCAGCGTAAAAACGGACTAATACAGCCAGCAAAAAAAGACTATTGAGGGAAATGGAGAAAAAATTTTTTTAGTGGGGGACAGAGTCTCACTCTGTCACCCAGGCTGGAGTACAGTGGTGTGATCTCAGCTCACTGCAACCTCTGCCTCCTAAGTTCAAGCGATTCTCATGCCTCAGCCTCCCGAGTAGCTGGGATTACAGGTGTGTGCCACCACGCCCAGCTAATTTTTTTGTATTTTTAGTAGAGATGGGTTTTGCCATGTTGGCCAGGCTGGTCTTGAACTCCTGGCCTCAAGTGATCCACTCGCCTTAGCCTCCCAAAGTGCTGGGACTGTGGCAGGCCATTTCTCCCTGACAATCACATAGACAGGACTGCATGACAGAGAGTCACACAGACAGGCCTGCATAGCACTCCAGTTACACAGACAAATTTCCACAGAGCTGCCTTAACATTGAGCAAACAGTTAAACCTAGGGAAATCGGTGTCCAGACATCAAAGCTAGAAATGAAACATATGGTCAGTAAGAGTCTTGCATGGGCTTCTCCCCTGTTGGAGCAAATCAAAATAATAGAGACAGATTTACATTCCTAGTGCCAGGACCTGTCTCAGGTCGACGAAATCTGAGACGAGTCAAGGTAACAGAGGCAGCTGTTTGAATAGATCCATTGGAGAGTCTAAGGCAGCTCTCCAGATCAAGCTGTAAAGGAGATAAGACAGAAATAATCACTCTGGTACCATAGTAGACAGGCCTTGAAGGTACTAGGGCCCTCACAGCTTAATCAGACTTAGCAAGCATTTTTCTGCCTCCGACCTTCTAGTTGAAACAAAATTAGTTACCAGTAGACTTAGGTGAATGCTATACTACATGTAGGCACATATCCCCAACCTATATAAGCACTAAGAAAATTGTAACACTTTGAGTTGGTCTGGTGGAATTATGTCTGACCTCCTCTCTGTATCCAGTTACAGCAATAAATTCCGAGTTTATCTGCTTCTTGTTATTGGGCCATGAGAAAACACAGCCAGACCCGGCTCGGTTCCGGGAATGGGATTACAGGCGTGAGCCTCTGTGCACGGTCGAGAAATCAATTTTTAAGAAATACAAATCCACATTCATTTATTACAAATAGATTCAATGCACCTGAGAATAGCATCAACTATGGACTTAATTAAAAAATATATATAGTTCTTAGTTTTCTTCTTTGTCTCCTGTGACAGAAAAACTCAGATACCAAGCAGTTTGGCTGGAGTGGTAAGACAGGCAGAATGACTGGGAAGGAGCTCCAAATGTGTTCTCTATTCTGGAAGTAATTAAAAATCCAGGAAGTACTTACATATATGAGCTTAGCTGGACAGTTAGGCCCCAAGTTTGGGGCAGGTCAAACCTTCATGCATGTGGAGGATGACTTTGTCTGGCTGCACAGAGATACCCTCTATAGAAAAAAATGGAAGACAAATGTCTGAGTCTCTGTGCACTGTGTGATGGATTTCTGAATGTGAAATAGTGGGACCACCCAGAAAATTGTATATTTGAGAAGTTCAGAAATTCTAGAAGAAGGAATTCTCTGGTCATCCAGCTAGTAAGCATTTGATGAACACGTGTCTGGACCACAACATTGAACTAGGGGCAGCAAAAGACATGAGAGACACAAAAAGCATGGACCCCAGGGTAAGAACCTTTATATTTCACTCACGCAGGCTTTATGGAACACCTGTTATGTGTCAGGCACTATTCTGGGCATTGGAATGAAGCAGTAAACCAGGATAGAGGAGGCCCCTGCTCCCATTGTCTGGTAAATACCCCCATTGTCTGATGCCACTTCAGAAAGAGATGAAAACAAGCAAAATGGAGATGATATAGGAGTTAAAAATGAATTATTTAGTCAGATAGTGAGGGTAAAGAAGCCCTTGGTAAGGTTTTCCCTTTAATGAAAAGCAGCCCCAAATCATTTTCTTTTCTAACAAAGAGCAGCCTGTAAAATTGAGCTGCAGACATAGAAAGGCAGACTAGATGCTTGCACAGGTGAGTGCCAGCAGTTGTGTCAATAGGAAAGGGGCTACTGGGGCTAGGCAATTCTAACATGGCAGCTCCATCTTCCCTTTTCCTTTCCAGCCATGTGTGCAGTAGGGAGCAGACAACATGGTGCCGGCCAAGTGGAAAGCCCATTTGCATAATAAGATCAGGGGAGGGTGGCCAGCGTCCCCTCGGGCTATGTAAACCTCACACCTGGTGCAACCAATCTGTGGGCCCTATGTAAATCAGACACCATCTCCTCAAGCCTGCCTATAAGATCCAGTGCACTCCAGTGCACTCTGCTGCAGGCCAGAAGTCTCGCAAGAGAGCTGTTATCCTTTCTTTTGCCTATTAAACCTCTGCTCCTAAATCCACTTCTTGTGTCTGTATCCTCAACTCCCTTGGTGTGAGACGACGAACCCCAGATATTTACCCCAGACAATGATGCCACTTCAGAGAGAGATGAAAAACAAGAACAGATTAAAAAAAAAACTGATTAAAATATATGTAGGCTAATTTTCAGAGAATGAAGGAAATAAAGGAGAGTAATGAGATAGAGTGGGGCTAGGGACTGGGGCTTTTAAAATCTGGGGGTCAGGGAAGGGCCCTGAGACCTGAATAATGAGAAGGGGCCATCAGGTGAAGCTCTAGGGGGAAAGTATTTTAGGACAGAGGCCCTGAGGGATGTTTGAGGATCACAAAGAGGACAGCAGCAGTATGGTTAGAGAGTGAGAATGAGGTGAGGGAGGAGGGCAAGGGCCAGACCATCTGAGCCTGTGGACCAGGGAAGGAGTTGCTTTCATTCAAAGCCTAACAACAAGCCTCTGCAGGGTTTTAAGCAGGAGAGTAGTATGAGCTGATTGAAACTGCAAAAGCCCTGCTTTGTGGGGAATGGAGTAGCAGTGGAAGCTACCAGCAGGGAGCCTGGTTAGGACTGCACAGTCTAAACCAAAAGTAGAATTCTAAGGCCCCACTGACCATCTGAATGGACCCCTCCTCTTGGCTAAGGGCATTCCAAAGTTAGCATACAGGCTCACGCCTGTAATCCTGTTCCCAAAACCGAGCCGGGTCTGGCTGTGTTTTCTCATGGTCCAATAACAAGAAGCAGATAAACTAGGAATGTATTGCTGTAACTAGATACAGAGAGAAGGTTGGACATAATTCCACCAGACCAATTCAAAGTGTTACGTTTTCTTAGTGCTTATATAGGTTGGGGTTATGTGCCTACGTGTAGTATAGCAAAATTAGCCTACATATATTTTAATTAGTTTTTTTTTTTTTTTGCATGTTTTTCATCTCTCTCTGAAGTGGCATCATTGTCTGGGGTAAATACCCAGGGTTCGTTGTCTCACACCAAGGGAGTTGAGGATGCAGACACAAGAAGTGGATTTAGGAGCAGAGGTTTAATAGGCAAAAGAAGGAAAGGAGAACAGCTCTCTCTCTCGCGGGAGAGTGAGGGCTGCCCAAATGGCATCATCCCATGACGGGGGAGGGGATCAGACATGCCTCATTATACCCTCCTCTCTTTTGAAATTCAGGAAAAGCTGATCAACATTAACATCAACACAGACCTTAGGTCTGATAAGAAACATTTACAATCTATTCTCTCTGAAGCCTGCTACCTGGAGGTTTCATCAGTATAATAAAACTTTGGTTTCCACAACCCCTTTATCATCATAACCCAGACATTCCTTTCTATTGATTCAAGGTCTTTAAATAATAACTTAACTCTTTCAACCAAATGCCGATCAGAAAATTTCTAAATCTACCTATGACCTGGAGGCCTCATCCTCACCCCTTCAAGTTGCCTACCTTTCTGAACTGAACATCTTACATGTATTTGATTGATGTCTAACATATGCCTAAAATGTGTAGAACTAGGCTGTGGCCCAGTGCAGTTGTTCAAACCTGTAATCCCAGCACTTTGGGAGGCTGAGGCGGGAGGATGACTCAAGCTCAGTTGTTCGAGACCAGCCTGGGCAACGTGGTAAAAGCCCGTCTCTACAAAAAATATAAAAATTAGCTAGGTGTGTTGGTGCATGCCTGTAGTCCCAGCTACTCTGGAGGCTTAGGTGGGAGGATTGCTTGAGTCTGGTAGGTTGAGGCTGCAGTGAGTGATATCACACCACTTCACTCCAGCCAGGGCAACAGAGTAAGACCCTGTCTCAAAAAACAAACAAACAAACAAACAAAAACTAGGCTGTGCCCAGACCACCTTGGGTATATGTTCTCAGGATCTCCTGAGGGCTGTGTCACAGACCGCTGGTCACTCCTATTTGACTCAGAATAAATTTCTTCAAATATTTTACGGAGTTTGGCTCTTTCTGTTGATAGCAGTAAACTCAGAGGAGGAAGGCTGGGGGCTAGGATGGACAGGCAGCAGTGGGGATGGTGAGATGGGATCTGATTTAATGCACAGTACGAGGCACCAGGACCTGCTGGTGGGTTTTTCCTGTGGGTGGGATGAGTGGAGAAAGTGAGGATGACTCAGGATTGTGGCTTGAACAAATACAGTCTCCAACAGAGACTGGGGGAAGGAGATTTTGTTTTTGTTTTTGAGATAGGGTTTCACACAGTCTCCCAGGCTGGAGGACAGTGGCACGATCATAGCTCTCACTATAGCCTTGAACTCCTGGGCTCAAGTGATCCTCCTACTTCAGCATCCCAAGTAGCTGTGATCACAGGCACATGCCAGCTAATTTTCAGATTTTGTGGAGACGTGGGGTCTCACTATGTTGCCAACTCCTCAAAATGCTGAGACTGTAAACATGAGTCATGATGCCCAACCTGAAGGAGGTTGAGACGGCGTCTTGCTCTGTCGCCCAGGCTGGAGTGCAGTGTCACGATCTCCACTCACTGCAAGCTCCGCCTCCCGGGTTCGCGCCATTCTTGTGCCTCAGCCTCCCCAGCAGCTGGGACTGCAGGCGTCCGCCACCGCGCCGGGCTAATTTTTTGCATTTTTAGTAGAGACGGGGTTTCACAGTGTTAGCCAGGATGGTCTCAATCTCCTGACCTCGTGATCCACCTGTCTCGGCCTCCCAAAGTGCTGGGATTACAGGCGTGAGCCACCGCGCCCGGCCGAAGGAGGTGTTTTAATGGGACATTGAAGAAGAGGCTTGGAAGAGAAAAATGAAGAATACCATCCAGGACATGTTAAATTTGCAGTACTTTATTATTCATTCAATTTGGTTGAACAAACAAGTTATAAACAGGCAGGACAAAGTGAATATTATAAAAAGCATGATATCCACAGAGGCCTCAAATATATGTAAGGGTTTAAGAGGCCCTCAAACCCTTACAACAAAGGATCCTGCAGCTCAAAGCTCCAACTTCATCACTTACGTAGATGACTGCGGACATGATCTTAACTTCCTAAATCTTACATTCCTCACCTGTAAAATACAGATAAAAGTAGTATTAACTTCATAAGCCTGTTGTGAAGGTTGAAAGAGATTCTGTACATAGAATACTTAGCACTGGCCCACAGTAATATATTAATATTCAATGAATATTAGCTGTTGGTATTCAATGAATGTGAACTATTGGTAGTTGTATTCATTTCCTAAGACTGCTGTAACAGAATACCGTCAACTGGGTGGTTTAAAATAACACAGGTTTATTGTCTCACAGTTCTGGAGGCTGAACGTCTGAAACTGGGGCATTGGCAGGGCCGTGTTCTCTCTGAAACCTGTAGGGGAGAATTCTCCCTTGCTTCTTCTAGTTCCTGCGGTTTGCTGGCAATCTTCGGCATTCCTTGATTTGTAGATGCATCACTGTAATCTCCACCTCTGTTGTCTTATGACTGTTTTCTCCTTGTGTGTGTGTGTGTGTGTGTGTGTGTTTTGTTTTTTTTTCTTTTTGAGACAGAGTTTCACTCTTGTTGCCCAGGCTGGAGTGCAATGGCGCTATCTTGGCTCATCACAACCTCTACCTCTGGAGTTCAAGCTATTCTCCTGCCTCTGTCTCCCGAGTAGCTGGGATTACAGGCATGTGCCACCATGCCTGGCTAATTTTTTGTATTTTTAGTAGAAATGGGGTTTCTCCATGTTGGTCAGGTTGGTCTCGAACTCCCGACCTCAGGTGATCCTCCTGCCTCAGCCTCCCAAAGTGCTGGGATTACAGGCATGAGCCACTGCGCCAGGCTGACTCTCTTTGTGTGTCTTTGTGTCTTCACATGGTATTCTCTGTATATCTCGCTCCTCTTCTTGTAAGGACACCAATTATTTTAGAGTAAAGTCCCACCCAACTTCAATATGACCTCACCATAACAGTTCCATCTGCAAGGACCCTATTTCCAAATAAGATCACATTCTGTGGTATTAGAAGGGAGGAACACAATTTGACACATGATAGTAGTATTAGTATTAGCATGGATAATACTTATTTCCAATCTTGGTAGAGGGCCCTGCCAAACAGAACCATTTACAACCAGTTCTTTCATGTAACAGTGTTTGTCTCTAATAAAGAACTTGATTGTATGTGGTTGGCATTTTAGCAGAAAGAAGATTGAGATGATCTGTTTATATTTAGAATTATGGAATTTTTAGTAGGTTCCAGTGACCAGGATTAATTTAGTCCAATTACCTCATTTTATGATTAAGAAAACTGAAGCCTAGAAATGTGATGTGATTTGGCAGAGGACACATATCTATATAGCATCCAAGCCAGTATAGAAACCTTGTCTTCTAAGGTTATTTCTTGAAAGGTTATTTCTTCTAAGGTTATTGCTTGAAAAAGCAATTCTAGTGCAACAAAAACAAGTTGGAGTTAGGATTTTTACCTTTGGGGTAAACTGAAGGCTTGAAAATGTTTCCCCCATTTTGCTTATTTGGTTCTACAGTCTAATAACATCAAATTTCATTACCTTCTTCCCTTCCTAATCACAACTCCCCTTCCAACCATCTCGCCTGCCTAAAGTTCAAACATATTTTCAAGAGGAAATGTCAGACAAGAAGATTCAGGAATCAGGAGGGAAAAAAGATAAACACAAGAGACCTCTCTCCTTCAACTCGATTCAGAACACTTAGTGTTCACTTCCTGTTTTAACTCTGGAGAGGTTATGCAGCAACTGAGAGAGGCTGAAAAATACGAAACTCTAGGCTGGGTGTGGTGGGTCATGCCTGTAATTCCAGCACTTTGGGAGGCCAAAGTGGGCAGATCGCTTGAGCCCTGAAGTTTGAGACCAACCTGGACAACGTGGTGAAATCCAGTCTCTACAAAAAAATTAAAAATTAAAAAAAAAAAAACAAAACTCTAGGCAAATGTGACCAGTTGTTGTGACTTCATCTGTAGTTCCCGCAGCCTGGGAATGAATGATGTTATTTCAAGCAACTCATTTTTTATTTTTATTTTTTATTCTTCTCCTTATTTTTTGAGACAGAGTCTCACTTTCCTGTCCAGGCTGGAGTGTGGTGGTGTGATCTTGGCTCCCAGGTTCAAGTGTGAATAATAATAAAACCTACATTAAAAAACATTAATATCCCCACATGATGAGTCCAAAAAGAGGAATGGGCTGGGGAATGAATGTGAGGCCTCTGAGTCCAAGCTAAGCTATTGTATCTCCTGTGACCTGCACATACACATCCAGATGGCCTGAAGCAAGTGAAGAATCACAAAAGAATCACAAAAGAAGTGAAAATGGCTGTTTCCTGCCTTAACTGATGACATTACCTTGTGACATTTCTTCTCCTGGCTCATCCTGGCTCAAAAGCTCCCCAACTGAGCACCTTGTGACCCCCCACCCCTGCCCACCAGAGAACAACTCCCTTTGACTGTAATTTTCCACTACCCACCGAAATCCTATAAAATGGCCCCACCCCTATCTCCCTTCGCTGACTCTCTTTTCAGACTCAGCCCGCCTGCACCCAGGTGAAATAAACAGCCTTGTTGCTCACACAAAGCCTGTTGGGTGGTCTCTTCACATGGACGTGTGTGACATTTGGTGCCGTGACTCGGATCGGGGGACCTCCCTTGGGAGATCAATCCCCTGTCCTCCTGCTCTTTGCTCCGTGAGAAAGATCCATCTATGATCTCCGGTCCTCAGACCAACCAGCCCAAGGAACATCTTACCAATTTTAAATTGGGTAAGCGGCCTCTTTTTACTCTCTTCTCCAACCTCTCTCACTATCCCTCAACCTCTTTCTCCTTTCAATCTTGGCACCATCCTTCAATCTCTCCCATCTGTTCATTTCAGTTCCTTTCCTTTTCTGGTAGAGACAGAGGAGACACATTTTGTTCGTGAACCCAAAACTTTGGTGCCGGTCACAGACTCAGGAAGACAGTCTCCCCTTGGTGTTTAATCACTGCGGAGACACTTGCTTGATTATTCACCCACGTTTCAGAGATGTCTGATCACTGTGGGGATGCCTGCCTTGATCCTTCACCCTTAGTGACAAGCACCACTTTCCTGGCGGGCAAGTACCCGCACCCCTTCTCTCCGTGTCTCTACCCTCTCTTTTCTCTGGGCTTGCCTCCTTCACTATAGGCAACTTTCCACCCTCCATTCCTCCTTCTTCTCCCTTAGCCTGTGTTCTCAGAACTTAAAACCTCTTCAACTCACACATGACCTAAAAGCTAAATGCCTATTTTCTTCTGCAGTGCTGCTTAACCCCAATACAAACTCAACAATGGTTCCAAATAGCCAGAAAATAGCACTTTTGATTTTTCCATCCCATAAGATCTAGATAAATCTTGTCATAAAATGGGCAAACGGTCTGAGGTGGCTGACGTCCAGGCATTCTTTCACACATCGGTCCCTCCCTAGTCTCTGTTCCCAATGCAACTCATCCCAAATCCTCCTTCTTCCTTCCCGCCTGTCCCCTCAGTCCCAACCTCAAGCATCGCTGAGTCTTTTCAGTCTTCCTTTTCTACCGACCTATCTGACCTCTCCCCTCCTCCCCAGACTGTTCCTCCTCAGGTTGCTACCTGCCGGGCTGAATCAGCCTCCAATTCTTCCTCAGCCTCTGATCCCCAACCCTATAATCCTTCTATCACCTCCCCTCCTCACACCCAGTCCGGCTTACAGTTTCATTCTTTGACTAGCCCTCCCGCACCTGCCGAACAATTTCCTCTTAAAGAGATGGTTGGAGCTAAAGGCATAGTCAAGGTTAATGCTCCTTTCTTCTTTATCCGACCTCTCCCAAATCAGTTAGCATTTAGGCTTTTTTTTTTTTTTTTTTTTAATCAAGTATAAAATCCAGCCCAATCCATGACTCATTTGGCAGCAACCCTGAGACACTTTACTGCCCCAGATCCTGAAAGGTTAGAAGGCCGTCTTATTCTCAATATACATTTTATTACCCAATCTGCTCCTGACGTTAAATAACGCTCCAAAATTAAATTCCAGTCCTCAAACCCCACAACAGGACTTAATTAACCTTGCCTTCAAGGTGTATAATAAAAGAGAAAAGTTACAAATACTTGCTTCTGCTGTGAGACAAAACCCAGCCTCACCTCCAGCACACAAGAACTTCAAAATGCCTAAGTTGCACATGCCTAGGCCACAGAAGCCAGGCTTTCCTACAGGACGTTCTCCATCAGGATCTTGCTTCAAGTGCCAGAAATCTGGCCACTGGGCCAAGGAATGCCCGCAGCCCAGGATTCCTCCTAAGCCATGTCCCATCTGTGCAGGACCCCAGTGGAAATCGGACTGTCCAACTCATCTGGCAGTCACTCCCAGAGNTCCGACCTCTCCCAAATCAGTTAGCATTTAGGCTTTTTTTTTTTTTTTTTTTTTAATCAAGTATAAAAATCCAGCCCAATCCATGACTCATTTGGCAGCAACCCTGAGACACTTTACTGCCCCAGATCCTGAAAGGTTAGAAGGCCGTCTTATTCTCAATATACATTTTATTACCCAATCTGCTCCTGACGTTAAATAACGCTCCAAAATTAAATTCCAGTCCTCAAACCCCACAACAGGACTTAATTAACCTTGCCTTCAAGGTGTATAATAAAAGAGAAAAGTTACAAATACTTGCTTCTGCTGTGAGACAAAACCCAGCCTCACCTCCAGCACACAAGAACTTCAAAATGCCTAAGTTGCACATGCCTAGGCCACAGAAGCCAGGCTTTCCTACAGGACGTTCTCCATCAGGATCTTGCTTCAAGTGCCAGAAATCTGGCCACTGGGCCAAGGAATGCCCGCAGCCCAGGATTCCTCCTAAGCCATGTCCCATCTGTGCAGGACCCCAGTGGAAATCGGACTGTCCAACTCATCTGGCAGTCACTCCCAGAGCCCCTGGAACTCTGGCCCAAGACTTTCTGACTGACTCCTTCCCAGATCTTCTTGGCTTAGTCGCTGAAGACTGACGCTGCCCGATCACCTCAGAAGTCTCCTGGACCATCACAGATGCCTTGGGTAACTCTTATAGTAGAGGGTAAGTCTGTCCCCTTCTTAATCAATACGGAGGCTACCAACTCCACATTACCTTCTTTTCAAAGACCTATTTCCTTTGCCTCCATAACTGTTGTGGGTATTGACGGCCAGACTTCTAAACCTCTTAAAACTCCCCAACTCTGGTGCCAACTTGGACAATATTCTTTTATGCACTCTTTTTTAGTTAACCCCACTTGCCCAGTTCCCTTATTAGGTCGAGACATTTTAACTAAATTATCTGCTTCCCTGACTATTCCTAGGCTACAGCCATACCTCATTACCGCCCTTTTCCCCAGTTCAAAGCCTCCTTTGCATCCTCCCCTTGTATCTCTCCACCTTAATCCACAGGTATGGGACACCTCTACTCCCTCCCTGGCAACTGATCACATGCCCATTACTATCCCATTAAGACCTAATCACCCTTACCCCACTCAATGCCAATATCCCATCCCACAGCACACTTTAAAAGGATTAAAGCCTGTTATCACTTGCTTATTACAGTATAGTCTTTTGAAGCCTATAAACTCTCCTTACAATTCCCCCATTTTACCTGTCCTAAAACCGGACAAGCCTTACAGCTTAGTTCAGGATCTGCGCCTTATCAACCAAATAGTCTGGCCTATCCACCCCGTGGCACCAAACCCATAGACTCTCCTATCCTCAATACCTCCCTCCACAACCCATTTTTCTGTTCTAGATAAACCTAGTTGACCCCATAGATCCTAAATCCTTTCCCCACTCCCCTTTCTGTTCCTTAAAAAACAGCTCCCACACTGGCTCTCCCTAACTCATCACTCCCTTTTCATTACACACAGCCAAAGTGCAGGGCTGTGTGGTCGAAATCCTTACACAAGAGCTGGACTGCAGCCTTTTTGTCTAAACAACTTGACCTTACCATTTTAGGCTGGCCATCATGTCTCTGTGCAGCGGCTGCCGCCACACTAATACTTTCAGAGGCCCTCAAAATCACAAACTATGCTCAACTCACTCTCTACAGTTCTCATGACTTCCAAAATCTATTTTCTTCCTCACCCCTAACAATATACTTTCTGTCCCCTTCCACTACCTCTCAGCAAGCCGAACTCATTGACTTAACTTGAGCCCTCACTCTTGCAAAGGGACTATGCATCAATATTTATACTGACTCTAAATATGCCTTCCATATCCTGCACCACCATGCTGTTATATGGGCTGAAAGAGGTTTCCTCACTACCCAAGGGTCCTCCATCATTAATGCCTCTTTAATAAAACTCTTCTCAAAGCT
>NW_016804657.1:4460637-4479697 GCF_001698545.2 Rhinopithecus bieti
AAAAAAAAAAAAAAGGACACTGTATATTTTTAAATGAAAAGTGTTGTTTTTACCTAAATCAATCTGGCCTGGTATATGACAACATAAAAAAACCCAAGGATAGAGCCTAAACTTGCCAACCAAGCAAGTAATTACTCTGAACCCCCTTAGGCACTCTCTAATTGGATGTCCTGGGACCTCCCAATTCTTACTCCTTTAATATCTGTTTTTCTCCTTCTCTTATTTGGACCTTGTGTCTTCCGTTTAGTTTCTCAATTCATCCAAAACCGTATCCAGGTCATCACCAATCATTCTATATGACAAATGTTTCTTCTAACAACCTCGCAATATCACCCCTTACCACAAAATCTTCCTTCAACTTAATCTCTCCTATTCTAGGTTCCCATGCTACCCCTAATCCCGCTCAAAGCAGCCCTGAGAAACATCACCCATTATCTCTCCACACCACCCCCCAAAATTTTCACCGCCCTAACACTTTACCACTATTTCATTTTATTTTTCTTATTAATATAAGAAGACAGGAATGTCAGGCTCTGAGCCCAAGCTAAGCCATCGTATCCCCTGTGACCTGCACATATACATCCAGATGGCCTGACGCAAGTGAAGAATCACAAAAGAAGTGAAAATGGCCGGTTCCTGCCTTAACTGATGACATTACCTTGTGAAATTCCTTCTCCTGGCTCATCCTGGCTCAAAAGCTCCCCAACTGAGCACTTTGTGACCCCCACCCCTGCCCACCAGAGAATAACCCCCTTTGACTATAATTTTCCACTACCCACCCAAATCCTATAAAATGGCCCCACCCCATCTCCCTTCGCTGACTCTCTTTTCAGACTCAGCCCGCCTGCACCCAGGTGAAATAAACAGCCTTGTTGCTCACACAAAACCTGTTTGGTGGTCTCTTCACACGGACCCGTGTGACAAGGAACACCCTCCTTAAGCACAGGAGGAGGGTGAATATCAGAGCTGAATCTGAGTTCTGACAACATAAGAGCTGAAGGGACCCTGGATGTTGGGTAGGCAGTTCCCACTGTCTGTCACAAGCCCTAATAAAATATATGTAAGAGAAAAGAACAAAACTGGGGCATTCTAATCAAGAAAGGCTTTCTGGAATGCATGAGGCCCCAGCGAGATCTGAAAGTCCTAGATGGACTTCGTGTTGTGGAAGCAAGACGGCAGTCGAGCAAAGGAGAGACAGGAAGCGAATGAATTCTACCTTGCCAACAATGGGAAACAGACATACTTAATGTGAGTAGAGAGGCAGCCTTGGCCAGGAAAGTTTGCTTGAAGATTCTGGTCTGTCTTGACTTTAAACCACTTGCCTTTGGAATGGAATATAACAGACATCTTATCAGATGAACCAATCTGACTGCAAGGAGCACCCGAATCCATCCCCACTCAGTAATCCTGGTTATAGATGCTTCAAGATGTCTTTGACAGGTAACAGTGGGTCATAAGATCTATTTCTGCCTCCTGCCTGTGACTCACTGGATGACTCAAGGTGAATCTCTCCCCGTCTTTGAGTATCTGGCCCCCATCCGTGAAGAACAGAAGATCACATCAATATTTCCTTTTGGCAAGGTTGGCCCCCTGCTGCAGCAACTGTGCAAAGACCACCAGACTGCCCTCTCTGCCAGCTTACTCTTCAGCCTTTCTGGTTCTTTCTCCTGCTTCTACATCCCTGCTTTATTTTTCTTTTTCTCCTTTTGCAAATAGCATCACTCCAAAGCAACCCAGGCACATGTCCTGGGGACCACGCTGTGAGCTACCCCTGAGCTGTGGGGAGCAGGCCCAAGGTTGTTTGCTATTAGCAACTCCTGTTTGCAGGATAAATAAAGCGAACCTGAGTGCAGGCTCCCGTGGGCTGGGGCATTTTCATTCTGCAGCAGGTCAGCTTCCATTCCACTAGGGGGCTTTGAATGTTAATAGGCATTTCTTTCCAGGTACCCTTCTCCTTTCTCTACAGTGCACCAGTCCCTGTGGGACCTTCCATTGGAATCCTAGGGAGAGATTATTACTCTTTTCATTGTTTTCCTTACAAATTAGTTCCTGGATTTAATGGCTTTGGTTGCTGAGCAGATTTTGGAAATTGGGGCAGAGGGTGGGGTGGAGTGATCTGCAGAGTCCATTATGGGCACTGGGTTATCACCTGCTTGGGATTTAGGTGGAATTAATGCTCACCTGTTTCTTGGGGATTTTGGGATGGGGTGGACCTTCTTTTCCCTTAGAAGAAATTGTGTTTGTTGTTATTGCATGTTTAAGAAGCGTCTAGAAATTGTAGCTCTGGAATACAATAGGTAGAGAATGCAGGTTTTTAATGGGATGTAGGGGAGTGTTGCTCAGTTGTGGGAAGATTTGTAATAATGTTGGGGACTGGGGATTGAGCATTACCTGAGGACTGTTTTATTAATGCCACAAAGCATAAAGTTAAAAAAAAAAGAAAAAAGAAAATCCAGGGATGTCTTAGTGTTAGAAGCATTGGAACCATGTTGAATAGGTGCTGGGTAAAATGAGGCTGAAACCTGCTGGGCTGCATTTGCAGGAAGTTAGGGATTCTCAGTCACAGCATGTTTATGGTTAAGGGAACAGGTTAATAATATTTACCAAACAGACCCAGGACTTAACAGACCCAAGAAATGTCTTGACGTCCTGCTGTCTTAAGCACAAAAGCATTCTTTGTTTAGTAATACATTTTGCTTTAAAGACAGTAATATAGATTCTTGCAAAAGTCAGTAGTTACACAAGGATTAACAATCCTTTGTCATGAGCCCTTGTAATAGACTACATCCTTCTCATGATTTTTTGCCTTGTTATCTCATGTATAAACATGCATTGCACCTAAGGTGGGTGCCTTCCTCCTCTTGCTTTCAGAAATGCCCTGCTCTGTCCATGGAGTAACCATTCTTTCATTCCTTTACTTTCTTAATAAACGTGCGTTCACTTTACTCTGTGGACTCACCTGGAATTCCTTCTTGTGCAAGATCTAAGAGCCCTCTTTTGGGGTCTAGATTGGGACCCATAACTCTGGTGCTAGGAATGTGAGCACAAGTGTGTGCAGGATGAGTGGACAGAGGTGAGAACCACTGTTCCAAGAGGACAGGGTGGAATGGGATGGACACCCTAGGGGGTAACGGGGTCTGTGAAAAATTGGTGGGAGCTGGTAATCTGAGTGACTCATCTTTGAGTTTAGGATGGGTTTAGTCATCTCTGCAGTGGGCTGGGACCAAGAGGTGCCCATCCAGCTGGAAACTGCTGCTGAGTGGGAGTTCCCACAAGGGGTTGGAGCTTCGAAATAGGAAGATGGAAGTGAACAGCAAAATGAGCAGCAAGAAAAACAGCTACGGTTAAAAGAGGAATTTGGGGATCAGAGAAACTATGCCAAGGAGATATCCCAATTCAGACGGAAGTCTTTGCAGTTAACAGGGAGATGCTTTGTAATAAAAACCAGGCCAGAACATAGGCAAATGGTTCTTTAGCATAATAAGGCCAGGATAATTACTTCCTTAAGAGTAGGGTCAAAGCTGTGTTAATGGGTAGAATACGCATGCATTACATATCCTAGACTGCAGTCTTTGTAAGAAAATGAATTGCAAAGGGGTGTTTGCTTTTAGGTCATTCAGGGAAAGCAGACTGCAGCATTTGCTCATGGAGAGGAGCTGAAATGGAGCTGAAATATCCACCATTTCTGCTCATCATCCCTCCCCTAACATATGTTTCACATGCGTAGTTCTCAGCTGATTAGCAAAGACTTGGATGGAGGAAGACCATACTGACACCCGCCTGAGGAAATGGCAGGACCAAGAAGAGAGTGGGCTGAGGTTTGCCTCATCCTATAGGAGAGGAAGAATATCCCAACTGAGGAAGGACTTAAAGTGGGGACTGTGAAGGGGACGGATGGGGATGAGGAAGGGAGTTAGAGAATGGGGAACATTCTGCCCGAAGCATTGCTTTCCCTTAGCTATCCTTTATTTGAGGAACTACTCTGTTCTAAGCTCTTTTACCTGGATGGTCTTGTTTAATCCTCACAGTAATACTAAGAGAAGACACTATTATTTTCTATTTCCGTTTCATAGATGAGGAACCAAAGGATTAAAACAGGGGTGTCCAATCATTTGGCTTCCCTAGGCCACATTGGAGGAAGAATTGTCTTAGGCCACACATAAAATATGGCCACACTAACAATGGCTGATGAGCTAAAAAAAAAAAATTACAAAATAATCTCATAATGTTTTAAGAAACTTTGTGAATTTGTGTTGGGCCATATTTAAAGCCATCCTGGGACGCATATGGCCCATGGGCTGCAGGTTGGACAAACTTGAATTAAAAGGTCATGTGAATTGCCCAAGGTCATTCCCCTAGTGAGCAGTGGAACTAGGATCTGTCTGAGGCAGTGTGGCTCTAGGACTCAGTCTCTCAAACCACACACTACACTAGTTTGGAAATGGAGACTAAATGTTCACAACCTTCAGTGCTCCAGGTCTTTCTAGCTTTGGAGAACTTTGATGAAGAATTGCTTCAAATGCCATCAGAGATATTACTACAGAGTTTGTGTTTGCCCGGAACAGAGGTGTAAAAATGAAAAAATGAAAAAAGTAAAAATAAATAAAATGACTATACAGTCTGGTGAAGACTGGCCAAGCTGTGTTAGGAAAGGGGAGAGTCCATAATTGGGGTCACTTGACACACCCTAGGTGACAGCTTTGATTACCCAGGCAGAGAGGATGACCAAATGACAAGTAATTTCCCTGCTATTTGGAGATCTGGAGGAAGGAGAGATCTGTCACATGGATTACAAGGTTGGAACTTTGGTGAGGGTGGTGCCAGTCTGCTACATCACATGGCAGGGAATGAGGCTTAGCTCCAATAGAGGCTCAGGACAGAAAAAGTCACAGAAGAGCTAAACCCACCTTAACAGCCACCCACCTGTCTACTAAGTCAGGGCTCTTCAGGCAAGTGCATGTGACAAAAACAAGCCTGGGCCCAGGCAGGCCTTCCAGAGAACAGAGACGTGGACAATGAAGGGCCTCTGATCAATTGTTTAATATATTTATTACTGGTGGCAAATCCATATGGGTCTGCAGAAACCTCAATTCTTGCCTCCTCAGAAAAAAAAATTCAACTGAGGGGCATAAGGCAGAGTAAGAGACCAAAGCAAGTTTTAGAGAGGCAGTGAAAATTTATTAAAAAGTTTTAGAGCAGGAATGAAAATTACAGTGTACAGCTTCCAAGTATGCTTGGAAGAAGGCCAGACAGGCAACTTAAAAGATCCAGTGCACAGTTTGACCTTTGACTTAAGGTTTTATATGCTGGCATATTTTGGGGTCTTGCATCCCTTCTCCCCTGATTCTTCCCTTGGGGTCGGCTGTCTGCACGTGCAGTGGCCTGCCAGCACTTGGGAGGGGCCGCATACACAGTGTGTTTATGGCAGTTGTACACATGCTCACTTGCGGCATTCTTCTTTTGCCAGTCAAATGTTTCTAGAAGGTTATGTACCAGTTAAACTCTGCCATTTTGCCTCTTAGTGCTCATGCTTGAGTCCACTTGCCCAACTCCCGAGATCTTATTGGGAAGCTGCTGATCACCAGTTTCAGGGGTTTTTTTCTATCTATTGGGAGAATGCCTTTCCCTGGCACTGGCTGTGACCAATTATTATTTTAGAGAAACAGTGTTACAACCACCTGACCATCACCTGATGGTTGCCTGATGTTTCTGGTTGGGGGGCCTCTCTCCTGCCCTGCTCATGTCTGACTAGCTATCTACTGTAACATGTAGACCTAAAAGGAAGAAGCTGAGGCAAAATTAATACAAGTTGAGAGGTTATTTGGCCAGGCTTGAGGATTGCACCCTGGTATCAGACATTCAAGTTGCCATGAATATACACTCAAACTAGCAGTAATTACAAGTAGGTTTTCTAAAGGAAAAGAAGAAGCAGAATTTACATTTTAAAATTCTTGGTAAACAACTTAGCAACTGCCTCTTCTTTATTGATTGATTAATTGGTTACGTGTCATTCTTTGTATCACAAATTCCATTCCTGTAAATGGAATGGAATTTAAATGAAATTCCTGTAAATGGAGTTTGTGATAGAAAGAACACAAAAACATGAAGATAATGGATGAGGCAGCTAGTCGGGAGCAAAATGCCGTTAAACAATTGCCCCCAGGCAGGTGTAGGTGTGTGGGTACCCTCCTCACCAAACCAAATTCCCATACTCATGTCTCTCTAGACCTGATAAATTTTGTAGACCTTACATACCTCAGACTGCTCTGAGCTATTTTTCTTTCCTCAAGTCAATCGGTAAATGTCACTGAGCAAGTACTATGAGTCAGGCATGGTGTTAGGTGGTGAGGATAGAGCACCTGGTTTATGCCTTCAAGGTTTTAACAGTATTGTACACTGAAAATAAAACACTAAGCTCTCAACTGGCTGATGGACCCTCTCTTTGGCCAAGGGCATTCCAAAATTAACCTGAAAAACTATTCAGGCCATGATGGGAGGTGGGGGACATGCCTCACTGTACCTTCCTCCTCTTGGAATTCAGGCACAGCTGACAAGCATTAACATTAAAACAGAGACCTTAAGACTGAGAAAACAGACTCTTTAAGTCTGATATGAAACATTTACAGTCTATTCTCTCTGAAGCCTGCTACCTGGAGGCTGCACCTGCATACGAACTGTGGTCTCCACAGCTCCTTATCTTAAGCCAGTTACTTCTTTTATTGATTCTAGGTCTTTATATAAACTCTTTCAACCAATTGCCAGAAAACCTTTGAATGTACTTGTGACCTGAAAGCAGGCCCCTGCCCCATCTCACCTTCCTGAACTGAACCAGTGTACAGCTCACATGTATTGACTGATGTCTTATGTCCCCCTAAAATGTATAAAACCAAGCTGTAGCCCAACCACCTTGGGCACATGTTCTCAGGATCTCCTGGGGCTGTGTCATGGGCCATTATGGTTCACTTGTATTTGGCTCAGAATATATCTCTTCAAATAGTTTACAGAGTTTGGCCCTTTTTGTCAACAGCATAGATAGAAAGCAAAATATAGCAACATATAATTGCATGTGGAAAGTGGGAGCAAGCCCAGTATGCTAGCTTGGAGTGAGGTGAAGTCAGGCTTACACTCCTGGAAAAGAAGACATCCAAACTGACACCTGAAGGTGAGTAGGAGTGAGGCAGTCTCTGGGCGAGGGTTGGTGGCTGGGGAGGCAAACTTTCCAGGTGGAGGAAACAGCTTGTATAAAGGCCCACAGGTGAGACAGATCTTGGTGGTGAACCTAGTTACTTCTGGTCAAAAGTGGATGTCAGGAGAGGTCAGCAGCCAAAGCAACATCATGAATAGACTTGTAGACTTTTTGAAGGAGTGTCAGGCTGGGAGCAGTGGCTCATGCCTGTGGTCCCACCACTTTGGGAGGCTGAGGCAGGAGAATCACTTGAGCCTAGTAGTTTGAGACCACCCAGGACAACATAGAGCCTGTCTCTACAAAACTTTTTTTAAAATTTTTTTTGAGATGGAGTCTCACTGTCACCCTGGCTGGAGTACAGTGGTGCGATCTCAGCTCACTGTAAGCTCCACCTCCTGGGTTCACGCCATTCTCCTGCCTGAGCCTCCCGAGTAGCTAGGATTACAGGCACCCGCCACCACATCGGCTAATTTTTTTTTTTTTTTTTTGTATTTTAGTAGAGATGGGGTTTCACCATGTTAGCCAGGATGGTCTCGATCTCCTGACCTTGTGATCCGCCCGTCTTGGCCTCCCAAAGTGTTGGGATTACAGGTGTGAGCCATTGTGCCTGGCCAGTTTTCTTTTCTTTTCTGTAAGGATTAGTGGTAAAACCCTTAAGATGCAAAGGTTATCCTTGTTTAGAGAAGCCTGGTAGGAATTAAATTGGGACGACTGTGTTCCATTGAGTGGGGATTTTGTGGAGGGAGGAGTCTGATAGGAGTTGACGATGGCTGGAAAAAAGAAAACAAATTAATTTGCAGGCCTGAGGAAGACAGATTGTATTGTTTTAACACATGTCCACAACTTCTTAGGCACTATTCCCTTCAAAAGTGTAATCATAATCCTCATAGCTTCAGTCGCCCAATGTGCAGCGAGTCAATATACTGAAATGCCAGGCACTGCAGCAGAGAGAGTTTAATCATCGCAGGGCAGCTGAATGAGGAGACAGGAGGAAATCTCAAATCCACCTCCCGGGAATTTGGAGCTGGGGATTTTGAGGGGTTTGGAGTGGGCCAAGGTGTGGGGATCATTGACTGGCTGAAAAGTGCAGGGAGAAGTCACGGGTCAGGGAGATGAAGAAATTGCATTCTCATTCTGGTTTGGTTCCTTCGTGGTGCGTTGTCGAACCGGTTGGTTTCAGTAGTTCCACTGGAATTCAGGATCTGAAGAACATCTTAAGCAAATCTTAACCAAAAGCCTTATGATTCTAAGGTCAGAAATCCTGCCTGTGGGAACAAGGGGGATGTGAATGGTCAGTATCTTGTGTTACCTGGCTTTCAGTTACAAGGATGTGGCCAAAGTGCAGCCTGATTAGTACTTGATTATAACTATATTTTTACCCAGAACCCGGCATGTGATTCCTGTGAACCCTGTGAAGACAGTTTCAAAGGTGGAGTGTAATTCCCGTTGCCTTGAATGTGCACCAGTCTGAGTAATTTGCTTCTAATGACTAGAATGTGGTAAGAGTGATGGTCTCTGGCTTTTGAGGCATTCCTGCTTCTGCCCTGCTTCCTCCTGGACTGTTCACTCAGGGACAAGCCAACTGCTATGTCATGAGGACATTCAGGCAGCTCCATGGAGAGGCACACATCCACAGTAACCAACTTGACAAGACCATGTAAGTGAGCCACCTTGGAAGTAGGCACTGTACCCTCAGTCAAGCCTTTTGGTGATTTCAGGTCCCAGCTTTCAAGTCTTCCAGCTGAGACCCCAGGGGTTCCTGTTGTGCTTTCTCTAAATTCATGACATAACAACAGTGAAGTAATAATTATTTTAAGCCACTCAGTCATGGGGCAATTTGTTACATAGTGATAGATAATTAACACAGGAATACAGATAGGTCTGGATTAAGAGGTGACTGTAAATGTTTAACCAAAGAGAAAACCTTTTATTCCATTATAGTGGACTTTACGTATCAAAGCTTCATCCATGTATTTACTCATACATGCATCTATCCATCCATCTTTCCATCCATCCATTTTCCACCCTCTCATCCTTCCATCCACACATCCAACTACCAAACCATCTATCCATCCATCCATCCGTCCGTCCGTCCGTCCATCCATCCATCCATCCATCCATCCATCCATCCATCCATCCAACAAATGCTCCATGAGAGCAAGAACTCTGTCTTCCTGATTCATTTTTATGTCTCCAATGTCCAGAACAATGCATGGCACATAATACTCAACATATATCTGTTAAATGAATGGATAATTAATTTTTTCCCAATCTTCAGAGTGTTCTCAGTGTAACGGTAACAGATAAGAATATCAATATTAGGAACTCAAAGAATGCTATAGTAGAGATGGATATGGGTATCCGGAGGACAGAGGAAAGGCATGTGATTCAGGGTTATAGGGGTACAGTGGAGTCAAGAAAGGCTCTGATGTCCAAGCTGAGTTTTAAAGAATAAACAGAGTTGCCCAGGAATTTGAGGCAGGGCTGGTTTGAGAACATATGGAGTGTATGGAGAGTGGCTGCATTGTGGGTGCCTGGAATCCATTATTCTCTTTATTTGAAGGAGTGTGGGGTGGTCAGAAGACACAGGTGTAAGGAAGCTGCATGACCAGGCCTCAGGAGCAGCAGGAACATCTTCAAGGTAGTTCTGTGCCTTTAAGGAAATCCAGTCCCCCTTTAGGTGTCTCCACCCGACTGGCTTATTCTCATCCTTGCTCGCCTTTTCTCTACCTTGCCTTTTAATTTCTATAATCTTGGTCTGCTCATACTTTGGTTCATTTTATCTGCCTGTCTGGTTAACACATCATCACCTTATAAGACTCAGGTCAAGAATCATCTCTTCTATGACAAATTTTCTAGATCAGTCTGCCCCCTGGTAGACTTGACCTATTCTTACAGCGCCATCCTTGCCTTTCTTCCTGCTGGTTTCAACACCTACTGCTGATGGACTCATGCTCTTGGCTTTCCCAGTTTGAATTCCCCAGGGACAGAATCTGATTGATTGGTTTTATCTAAGTATGGGTTACTAGTGTGCCTAAAGTCTGGCTGCCTTCAGGACAGGTGCTTGTCCTTGATCCAATCAGCTGTGGCACAGGGAGGTATCAGTGATATGAGGTATAAATTGTCTTCTAGGGCTGCCTATGCAGCAGTCTGACAGCAGGAAAATCCCCTTAAGTGGGGCTATGAGCTATAGGAGGACAAATGACAGGCAGATTTTGGATCTTATAGCAGACAGCTTTTGGTGCCCAACATCACATTCCCTTGGCCTACCTCTGACTTTAGTTGCTGCAGTGGTGGAGGGTTCTATGCAAGTCCGAGCCAACTGCTCAATGAGAGGTTTCACCACAAGCGTGCTCCACCTTCTGCCCCAGGAGTCTCTGAGGCCATAGGGCTTCACTTGAAGAGGGTTGATGGCTGGCATACTACAGGACAACCTCATGCAGTGGAGGGGCTGGAGTGGTGGGTCACTGTTCCAGACTCCCGCCTTTCAGGTTAACAGTTCCGGAAGTGATTCATGAAGTATCTTGGGGTCTTTGCAGAACTGAGTCCCTGTTGCCTTCTGCAGTGGTGTCCCTGTTGTGCCACACACCGGTATGTTCTCTTGGTCTCTGTTCCTGCTCCCTCACTCTGGGGACAGCCCCATAAATGATCTGCATCCAGGACCTAATGTTAGACTCTGCGCTCAGGGAACCCAACAGAGATTTTTTCTGAAGGCAAGAGGGAGCCTGGGAAGCATCTTTCCCCTTTCTGATAATAATCCTATAATGAACTGTAGGCGCTCTGCGGGGTGGAGAGGATATAAGCACAATATGTCGCAGTCCCTGAACTCAAGGAGCTTATGACCTCCTACTCCTCCTCCTGTAAACTTTTCAAAGTGTTTTTATTTTCATTATCTCATTTGGCCTTCTCAGTGACCTTTCCAGGAAAGCAGTGCAAACATCATTATCCCTACCTTACAGAAAAAGCGAAGAGACATAGAAAGGTCAAAGCAGTTTCCAAGGTCACACAGCTGGTGAGTGGCCTTTTAGGCAATTAAAATCTTTGGCTGACTCTATAAATTATCTTGGTTACTCTGGGAAAGCAGTGCTAAAAGCAACACACTTGTTATAATTTAATTATTCACTTGTCTTCATTATATTTTCTTTGTGTTCTATGTTTCTCTTCCACTTTCCAAATATTGTACTGGCTTTTAATCAGTGCTATATAATTTCTTCTGTGAAACTAGGTCAATGTTCAATATGTTAACATAGCTTTCCTTTTACAGTTTAAACAAAATTCCTGCAAAATTGAAAATTAAAAGAAGGGGGAAAAATCCCTTTGACTGCAGTTACATAATTCTTAGCACTGACATGATGGGATTTGCATTTTAGAAAGACCAGTGAGTAGTGTGGAGGGCGGCGTGGAGGAGAACCTGCAAGGGCACGATTATATTCCCTCCCAAGGTGCTTCTACCCCTCTCCACAGCTTTAAATAACATCTTTATGCTGGTGACTCACACATTCATATCTCCAGCCCCAACTTCTCTTCTGCGCTCCAGACTGGCATATCCAGCCCCCTAATTGACATCTCTACTTGGATGTCTCACAGGCACTGAAACTTAACATGTCCAGAATGAATTCGATTTTTCACTCTTTCCCTAAACCATTTCTCTCCCAGTGTTTCCTTGCTCGGTAAGTGGCACCACTATACCCAGTTGTTCAAGCCAGAAACCTACAAGTTGTTCTTGATCTTTTCTCTCATCCTATGTATCCAATCAATTAGCAAGTCTGGCAACTTATACCTTCCAAATATGTCTCAGATCTGTTGACTTCTCCCCATCCTGGCCACTGTACCACTCAAGCCATTGTTATCTTTTGTCTGAATTATGGTTGTATCCTCCTAGCAGTTCTCTCTTTCTCCTTCCATTCTTGTTTCATATAGAGGCAGAGGTGTTGGTGAAGGGAGAGATTTTCCTTACATTGCCTTCATGTTTCCATGTGGAGGCACCACCCTCAATGAACAGTCCTGGCCGCCCTCAGTGATTTGAGGGTCTAGTTTAGGAGATGGAATGAGCATGAATGGCTCATCTACTTGCCTTCTTTCACTACGGGATCTACCTGCCTCAGGAAGGCTGATTAGTTTTATGCTGTGTAACAAATGGCAAAAAATCAGCAGCTTAAAATAACATGCAAATATTATCACAGAGTTTCTGTGAATCAAGAGTCCGGGCATGGTCTTGCTGAACCCTCTGTGCAGGGTCTCCTAAAGCTATAATCATGTGTCAGCCGGGCTGCATTTTCATCTGGAAACTTGACAAGGGAAGAAGAATTAGCTTTTTTTTGTTGTTCATTCAGGTTGTTGGCAGAATTCATTTACTTGAGGTTGAATGACTGAGAGCCTGGCTTTGCTGGCTAGTGGCTGGAGGTCACCCTCAGGTCCCTTCTGCAGTTGCTTGAAATGTGGGCCTCCTCAACATGCCTGCTTACTTCATCAAGCCAGCGAGAGGAACCTCTTGATCCAGCCTGCCATGGCAGAGTCTTACATAAGGTAATGCACCCATGGGAATGACATACCCTCCCTTTGCCATATAATATAACTTAAGAGAGGGACAGCTCATCATTTTAGCCATATTCCATTGGTTAGAAGCAAATAACAGGTTCTACCTGCATTCATAGGGAAGGAATTACACAAAAGCATGGACACCAGGAGAGCGTCAGGAGGGGACAAGAGCAACAGTCTCAAGTGCTGTAGAGATTTCAGGGGAGAATAGAGTCCACGTACTTGGCAACTAGGAGGTCAGAAGTGATTTTAACAAGGACAGTTTCAGTGGAATGTGGGACAGAGAGTGAAGGGGAAGGAAGGCAGTGGAGGTGATAATTGTAGACTTATTTTGCACAAAGTTTGGTTATGAAGTGAAGAAGAGGGGCTAGTAAGAAAGAGATGCAGGAGTTGTTTTCAGTCACATACCTTTGGAGTCCAAATTTCTAGTACTTCCAGGGATACTGTGAGTAACCTAATAATATCTGATAACAATTTTTTTTTCTAGTTAACTACCAGAATGGATTCTGTTGTATAAAATTTAGATTCTCTGATGAAATGGTGAGCTTGAGTAAAGTGATAAAGGTCTGAAATAGTAATTGTGGAGAAAAAGGGAGGGCTTTGGAAAAATGTTTTACAATAGAAGATCGTAGAGCATGGCTGAGGGAAATAACCAATAGAAAGAGTAGGGTGGAGACCACGCACTGAGCATGACTGATTGATGCAGCCATGTTCTTGAGGAGAAGGAGGTAGGAGATGTGGAATCTAGGGCAGAAGGGCTGGCCTTGGACAGGTGGAGGGACATTGCTTTCACTGAGGCCAGAGGGAAAGCGGTAAAGATGGAAATGAAGAAAGGTAAGTTGCATGAGGAGGTGGAGGTAGTCAATCCAATCTTGATGGCCTCTATATTCTCTGCTGAGGAGGAGGTAAGGTTGTTGGCTAAGTCTGAGAGCAAAGTGATGAAATAGGAGGTAGAGTGCACATCTGTCTGATTATGGTTTCCTGGCCTCTTTACATTGCTACCATCTATTCCCAGGCTCTATTCAAGTTTCACTGATTGTTCCAATAATGTTAATTATATAGCAAAAGGATTCAACTTACGATTCTACATTGCGTTATTTGTCATGTCTCTTTCAATCTTTCCCTTGAAGATGATAGGCCAATTATTTTGTAGAATCTTCTTCAACATGGGCTTGTCTGTTGTTTTTCATGATCATATGTAGGTTATACACCTTGGGTACAAATATCACAGGAGTGATGCTGTGTTCTCTCTGCATCCTATCAGGTGGTACATGATTTCTGTTTGTCCCATTATTGATAATGTTAACTTTGATGATTTAATTAATGTGATATCTACCTGACCTCTCCTCTATAAGTTATTCTTTTTTCCCTTTGTAACTCTATAAGTTATTTTTTCCCTTATTAAAATACTTTTAATAAGTATTTTGTGAGGAGGTAGTTAGTCATTATGTACATACCTCTTTTTTTAAATCAAACTTTCAATTTATTCCTTTATTTATATCAGTAGTGACTCATGGTTTCTATTTTATTCACTGGGTTATAATGTTACTAATATCATTTATTTTCATGATTTCTCCACCAGATTTAACCATTGGAATCCCCTTTAAGCTGGCTTTTGGGTCTTTTTCGATACATCTTTATCATTCTTTGAACATTTTCTTACTTTTTGGCAAAACAGGATGTCATAGGCTCATTCTGTACTTTCCCTGCTCCAGTCATGTGCTATGGACAGAATTGTGTCTCCTCAGAATTTATATGTTGAAACCCTAACCCCCAGTATAACTATATTTGGAGATAGGGCCTATAAGAAGGTAATTAAGTTTAAATGAGGTCATATAGGCAGGGCCTTGATTTAATAGGATTAGCATATTCAGAAGAGACCAGAGAAAGTTTATTTCCTTTCTTTCTCTCTCACTATACAAGGACACAATGAGAAGTCAGCCATCTGCAATCCAGGAAGACAGCACCCTCAAGAATGGAATCACCTGGCATCTTGATCCTGGATTTCCCAGCCTTCAGAGCTGTGAGAAATAAATGTCTGTTTCTTAGTACACCTAGTCTGTAGCATTTTTGTATGGCAGCCCTAGCACACTAAGGTGTTATGGAATTAGCCATTTTTCTTTTTCTTTTTTCTTTTCTTGTCTTTTTTTTTTTTTTTTATTGAGACGGAGTCTTGCTCTGTCACCCAGGCTAGATTGCAGTGGCGCGATCTCGGCTCACTGCAAACTCTGCCTCCCAGGTTCATGCCATTCTCCTGCCTCAGCCTCCTGAGTAGCTGCAACCACAGGCGCCCGCCACCATGCCCGGCTAATTTTTTTGTAGTTTTAGTAAAGACGGGGTTTCACCGTGTTAGCCAGGATGATCTCGATCTCCTGACCTCATGATCCGCCCGTCTCAGCCCCCCAAAGTGCTGGGATTATAGGCTTGAGCCACCGCGCCTGGTCTTCTTTTTTCTTTTCTTTCTTTTTTCTCCCTTTCTTTCTTTCCTTCTTTCCTTCCTTCCTTCCTTCCTTCCTTCCTTCCTTCCTTCCTTCCTTCCTTCCTCCCTCCCTCCCTCCCTCCCTCTTTCTTTCTCTCTCTCTCTCCCTCCCTCCCTCCCTCTTTCTTTCTCTCTCTCTCTCTCTCTCTCTCTCTCTCTCTTCTTTTTTGGCAGTATTGCTCTTTCGCCCAGGCTGGAGTGTACTGATGTGATCTCCACTCATTGCACCCTCAGCCTCCCATGTTCAAGCAATTCTCATGCCTCAGATTCCTGAGTAGCTGGGACCACAGGTGTATGCCACCATGCCCAGCTAATTTTTTGTTTGTTTGTTTTTGTTTTTTTTTTTTAGTAGAGACAGAGTTTTGCCATGTTGGCCAGGCTAGTCTCGAACTTCTGACCTCAGGTGATCCACCTGCCTCAGCCTTGCCCTGTGCTGGGATTACAGGTGTGAGCCATCATGCCCAGCTGGAATTAGCCATTTCTCTAAGATGCCCTTGTTCCTTTTACTTGAGAATGGTATTTAGAAGCCACAATCTGGGTCCTGCATGTGCTCATTACAGTGGAGATGTTGCTGCTTTCTCAGGAGGCAGAGATAGAGAATATATGTACATGCAAGTGTGTGTATATCTGTGTATTTATTTTTATGTCTGTTTATCTATATTGAAAACCACAAATTCACTCCACTACCTCCAATTCCAGTCCCAAACCACAGTGTTCATTCTAGTTTTCTCCCTTTCCATATTTGTAACTTGCAAGTCTAACAGTAAGAAACCTAGCTCTATTATTCTTAATGTATTATTTGTTCAACTTCTCTATATGTTGCCACCTCCCATTGCCATCCTTCTGCAGCAAGGATCCCCTTCTCACCCCTTTTGAGCTCTTCTACCTAAAGGAGCTACTGCAACTGCTCCCTGTGGTGATGCTCTCTTCACTTTGCCTGGGCTCCAGAACTATGCATCAGGCTGCTCCCTCTGCCAAAATCCTCCTCTCCCTCTCAAGCTCCAATACTCATACAGCAATGTCCCACCCCCAAGTAAACATCCTTCTCATTACTCTCAGGCTCTGACACCCTGTCCCAGGTCACCTTCTTATGCAAATGCCCCCTTTATTCTGCTCAGGTTTTAATACCCTGCACTGGGCTGTACCCCCACATGCATGCTGTCTGTTTGGGCTGTATATTAGTCAGGCTTATCTAGAGAAACAGAGCCAATATGATGAGAATTGGCTCATGTGAGGCTCATGTGACTCAGAAGGCTGAGAAGTCCCACAGTAGGCCATCTGTAAGCTGGAGCCAGGAAAGCTGGTGGAGTGTTTCAGAGTCCAAGGCCTGAGAACCAGGGGAGCCAATGGTGTAACTCCTACTTTGAGGCCAAAGGCCTGGGATCTGGTGGGGAGAGGTGCTGGTGTCAGCTTCAGAGTCCATAGACCCAAGAGCCAAGAGCTCTGATGTTCAAGGGCAGAAGATAGATGTCCCAGCTCAAGGAGGGAGAGAGAATTTGCTCTTCCCCTACCACTTTGTTCTATCTGGGGCCTCAACAGATTAGACAATGCCTGCCCACACTGGGGAGGATGGATCTTCTTTACTCAGTCTACTGATTAACATGCTAATATCTTTCAGAAGCACCCTCACAGACACACCCAGAAATCATGTTTTACCAGCATGTTTTACCTGCGCATCCCCTAGCCCAGTAATGTTAACACACAAAATTGACGATCACAGGCTGCTTCAACTGAATACTGCTGACTGGGTGGCTTGAACAACAGAAATTTATTGACCACAGTTCGGAAGGCTTGGAAGTCCAAGATCAAGGCCCCTGCAGATCTGGAGTATGGTGAGGATGCTCTTCTTGGTTTGCAGGTGGCTGTGTCTTACACGGATGGCTGTGTCTTACTTGGGTCCTTACATGGCAGAAAACAGACAGAGCAATCCCATGTCTCTTCCTCTTTTCTTTTTTAAACTTTTGAACCAGACTTTTTTTTTTTTTTTTTTTTTTTTTGAGACAGGCTCTTGCTCTGTCACCCAGGCTAGAGTGCAGTGGCCTGATCACGGCTCACTGCAGCCTCAACTTCCTGGGTACAAGCAATTCTCCCACCTCAGGCTTTTGAGTAGCTGGGACTACAGGTGTGAGCCACTATACCTGACTAATCTTTGTGTTGCTTGTAGAGACAGGGTTTCACCATGTTGCCCAGGCTGGTCTCGAACTCCTGAGCTCAAGCAATCTGCCAACTTCAGCCTCCCAAAGTGCTGGGATTACAGGCATGAACCACAGCACCTGGCTTCCTCCTATTTTCGTAAGGGCACTATCCCATTCATGAAGGATCCACTGTCATGACCTAATTATCTCCCAGAATGCCCACCTCCAATGCCATCACACTGGGGACTTAAGCTTTGGCACATAAATTTTGGTGGACACAAATATTTAGTCTCTATCTTCCTCACTCTTTTGGACTCTGACATTTCCTCCTGTGTGGACACCATCTCTCCTCACCCTGCTTAGGCTCCATTACCCTGAGCTCTCTCCACCCCACTCAGCCTCTGATGTTCTGTACTGGACCTGCCCTCTCTTTCCTTGTGAAGACAACTCACTTTAGTCCGGCTCTGACAACCTACTCTGGGACACAACAAGTACCTCTCTTTCCCCAGTGCAGAGGGCTAATTTGGCCCTATCTAATGGCTTTTGAATGGAATTGTTTAGGAAGGTAAGAGAAGAGGAAGAAGAGTAGGAAAAGGAAGAGTAAGCCCTTTATCAACGGACTCTTCAAGGCAGAAGCCAGAATCAATGTCCCCTTTCAGCAGTCCTTGGAACTTAGGCACAGACATGTGAATCTGCCAACAGCTGGACTCACATGAGCTTTTAGTTTAGTTGTGAATGACAGAGGAAAGCAACATCTACTTTGTGATGAGTGTGGTGGTGGAGGTTTCAGCTTTTCAGAGACAGTGGTGGTGGAGTTTTTTGCATCCAGTCCTCAGTGAGGGCTGCCGTGTGTGTGACGAGTGGCAGGGACAGTGATGTCCTTTGTCTTTTGTTTTGTTTTGCTTTAATTTGAGACAGGGTCTCACTCTGTTGCCCAAGCTGGAGTGCAGTGGTGTGATCTTGGCTCACTACAGCCTCAACCTACCAGGCTCAAGTGATCCTCTTGCCTCATCCTCCCAAGTAGCTGGGACTACAGGCATATGCCATCATGCCTGGCTAATTTTTGTATTTTTTGTAGAGATGGGGTTTTGCCACATTGTCCAGGCTGGTCTCAAACTCCTGGGCTCAAGCAATTCACCTGCCTCAGCTTCCCAAAGTGCTGGGATTACAGGGGTGAGCCTCCGCACCTGGCCAGTGGTCTCTTTAGGAGACCCTGCAGAGTGTTTGGGAGCATTGTTCTTAATTGTGTAGCCTCTGAGCCCACTCTCTGGCTCTTCTAGAGATTCTTTGAATCATCTAATCTTTTTTAATAGCTTCCTTTTGTTTAAACTAGTTAGAGTGGATTCTGTTGTCTGCAACTAGCAACACTGATTTTTGTCTCTTTTGTGTCCCTTATGATGCCATTGTAAATCTTTGTTATTATGACAATCCTGCAAGAACTTCACTTTCACAGGGGCCTCTACTTCTCTAGGTAATATAGTAAACAAGTATTTCCTAAGTCAAAAAAGTGTTTATTAACTTACAGGCTATTTAGTCAAACAAGCAGGAATTTATTTAACTGATCTTTAATCTTTGATGTGCCTAACACTCCAGGATTTATGGGTAGGATATATGACATCATAGACATTGAACTATCCTTAAAAAATATACACACTTCAGCAGTGTTTTAAAATCAGAAGTACCTATCAGTATCACCAGGAGTCTTTTTTTTTTTTTTTTTTT
>NW_016804657.1:4483133-4511178 GCF_001698545.2 Rhinopithecus bieti
TTTTTTTTTTTTTTTTTTTTTTTTGTTTCCCCAAATGCCTGAGCTTCTCCCAGGGAAATTCATATTTGGTGGGTTTGAGTTGGAACCCCAGGAACACACACTTTATAAAAGCAGCCTGGTTGATTCTGATTCACCACCATGACAAGAGTATTTGAACTAATAGGTCTTCACCTCATAGTGCTGTCTATTTGAGTGGATGGATAACACAGACAATCAGGTAATTAGCAGAAATTTAGGGAGGTCCCATGGGTAGTGAAAAGAGCACCAGGCTCAGAGGCCGTATAGTGAGGCCTAGAAGTCAGAAAAAAGGGGGCCAGCGTCAGCTTAGCAAACCCTCTAAGAGTTTGGAACTAAGGCTGCCTTAGAGATAAACCAATAAAAACAACTTTTGGCAAGGCTCAGTGGCTCATGCCTGTAATCCCAGCACTTTGGGAGGCCAAGGTGGGCTGGTTGGCTAAGCTCAGGAGTTTGAGACCAGCCTGGGCAACATGGTGAAACCCCATCTGTACTAAAACCAAAAAAAATTAGCTGGGTGTGGTGGTTTGTGCCAGTAATCCCAGATACTCTGGAGGCTGAGGCAGGAGAATTGCTTGAACCCAGGAGGAAGAGGCTGCAGTGAGCTGCGACTGTGCCACTGCACTCCAGCCCAGGCAATAGAGTGAGACTCTGTCTCCCAAACAAACGAGCAAACAAACAAACAAAAGAAAACCTTTCAGCAGATGTAATCATATGTCCATGGGAATAAACCAAGAGATTATAATATGAGATTTAAGAATTTGGGAACACCCAAAACACCTTAAGTGGAATCTCAGGGAGGTAGGACTAAAATGTGACTGTAGTTTAGTGAGTAGTAACCTAGTGATTAGCTTCCAATCATTATACCTGTATAGGAAAAATATGTGTACACTGAAGAAGATGGGTCAGGTTCAAACCTGAGCAGCGCTGGCCACTTTGGGCTGGTCTTTGCACGTAGTAAAACATTCTCAAAGTCCTCTGTACCCGTCTATCACCCCGCTCATTATGACAGCTGCTCCCCACTAAGCTCTCCTCACTCTCTTTCCAGAATACTCTCATCCACCTGGCTCCTTTGACACTCCTCTCTAGTTCAACTCTTCTTGCCTTCAGAGTCTCTTCTTCCCCCTGTTGCCATGTGTCTTGTAACGTTAACCTGATTAGCTTTTACCTTCTCCATTTCACCCAAGCCTAATCCCAAAAATAGAGAGTAGAGGAATTTTCTTTAGAACACAGAGGGGAGGGAAAAGACTAAAGACATTCATATTTTTGTCCTTACCCGAAATATAAGAACTTTATTAGTTAAGGTTCTTTTGATATGAGTATCCAAAATCAACTCAAGCTCCTTAAAGTCAAAAGAACAATTTATTGTATATATTCATGGAATCCAAAGGAGCTTGACTAAGCTGTCTGAAAGGGCAAGAATCAGGACATCTTTAGGGTCTTAACGTTAGATATTTGTGGGTCCTTCTTCTAGGATAAAAGTCCCAAAGTTTTCACTTTGACTCACTGAAGAAGGGCAAAACTTTGAAACCTTTCAATTATTTCCGATTCCCAGAAGATAAAGTCCTATTACATGAATGATCACTGTACTAAGTTGCAAGGGGGAATATGCATACATATGCATGTAAAGGGTGTAATGATTGTTATTTGAACTGTAATGGATAGTTTCAAAGTCTAATTATTGAAAAACTGTAAGCCCGAAAGATCACTATGCACAACAAACTGGTAATTCTAAAGCTGAATAAGCATGAAACCAAATTTATAGTAATTTATGATTAATGACCAATGTAACCAAGCTATCAAAACCCACAGTCAATTCAAAGCAACAATGGTGAAGCACTGACAATGAAGTCCCGTTTTTACCCCCAGTTGCAGGAATTCCAGCTCCTCGTGTGCCTGTGCACTGTGAGAGCATCCCAACGTTGAGGGCCTTGGCTTGGCAGGCAGCGTCCATAGCAGAATACAGAGTTAGAGTTCTCAGGATGCTCTAATTTTTTTTTTTTTTCATTAAAAAAATTTCAATAGGTTTTTGGGGAACCAGTGGTGTTTGGTTACATGAATAAGTTCTTTAGTAGTGATTTCTGAGATTTCGGTGCACCCATCACTCGAGCAGTGTACACTGTACCCAATGTATAGTCTTTTATCCCTTGCCCCTCTCCCACCCTTTCCCCCAAGTCCCCAAAGTCCATCGTATCATTCTTACTCCTTTGCATCAGGACACTCTTATAACAGTCATTTTAATTCATGATTTATAGATTTTTAGAAACCCCTAATGACCATTTAATATATTATTAGGAAATAGTCCCTCTTGATATATAAAATGTATCACTGTGTATAAAATCATTTGTACATGATAATTTTCATGTGAGGATTTGCATTTTGGATTAGTTTGAAGCTCACCAGGAAGATGCAGTAGTAATTTGGGAATGACTGCTCTGGAAATTTTCCATGAGCTTATCTGAGCAAACTAACAGCTCATCTTCCTCAGATCAAAATCTCCAATTCCCAAGGCTGAGATTCTTAGGGATCCAGCTTGAGTGAGGCGTCCACTCCAGACCAATCCTCTTTGGGGTTGGGAGAGTGGAGAAGAGAGGTGGCAGGATCTCTTAATAAAAAGATGTTTTGTTTGTTGGGACTGCCCTGTGGGTGGAGAGGGCAATTCCTAGAAGTGAGTGATAATATCCACCAGTAACAACAACAATAAATACAGTGTCAAGGTCATAAAACTTATACCATACCTTACCCTTCCAGAGGGAACTGTGATCTATTTATTTTTATTTTTTATTTTTAGAGATGCTGGCTCTTGAACTCCTAGCCTCAAGAGATTCTTAGGCCTCAGCCTTCCAAGTGGCTGAGATTGGAATCCGAATCTTTATTTTTGTCTCCAGCCTTTGGATAGCTTGAAGAAAACTCTAGATTCAGTTCAATTCAAGACAACAATGTAAACAATACATCTAGGAAGTATTCAATCTCTCTGTAAAATTACGTGGTCTCCCAGCTTTTAAAGTCTTCTGGCCCCTCACCCCCCATTCCCTACTGCCCCCTTGGAAGCATGCGATGGTGCCACTGGTTCCTGGAGTCTCCAGGGCTCTCTTGTCCCTAGCCCGGTCACTGTTTGCATGGCTGAAGCTGGCAGCTAGAGGGATTTGTGATTTGGCCTCTCAGTCTGGCCAGGACCCCACGTTCCTCCCTGGCAGACTCAGCTGTCCATTAGCGTTCTCGGTTGGGCAGAGCTCCCTCTGAGTTTCTGTCATGTCCCCCACCTGGCTCCCTAACCCTAGTGGTCTGCTCGTGGTCTTCTCTGTGGTGAAACTCCAGGAAGGCAAAACCTCTGGAACTGAGAGAAGCAAATTACAGCCTGGTTCTGCCTAACAGGCTACTGGGCCCTCATATCTGTGCTCTGACACATGAGGTCTCTGTGTTCTTAGTGCTTTTCGTTTCCTGGATATTTCAGAAGCTCAGTTCCAGCTGTGGTGTGTGTGTGGTAGGTGACTTGAGAGGTGTGTGTGTGTGTATAATATATATGTGGTGTGTATGTACATGTATGTATGTGTATGATGTGTGTGTGTGGTGTGTGGTATATATGTGGTCTATGGTGTGTGTGATATGTGGTAAGTGTGGTGCAGTATGTGTGGTGTGTGGTGTGTGTGTATGTGTGGTTGGCAATATGTGTTATGTGTGGTGTTGGTGTGTACAATGTGTGGTTGTATATTTGGCATTTGTATTATATTGGTTAATGGTGTGGTATGTGCAGGTGGTGTTGTTTATGTTGTTGATATACGGGTGTTGTGCGGTTGGTGCAGAGTGTGTGTGTGTGTGTGTGTGTGGTATATGGTGTGTATGTGTAGTATGTGATGTGCGATACATACATGGTGTGTGTGGTAGGTGGTAAGTATAGTGTGGTGTGGTGTATGTGTGGCATATATTGTGCGTGTGTGGTGTGTGTATGTGTGGTATTGTGTGATCATGTGTCATGGGGGGACTGTTCTCTTTTCCCTCTCTTTTTCTCACCTCCTTTCCCCATTATCCCTCTGGATTGAAAGAAGGCTTTTCTCACTGGGTTCTATCCTCCACCTACCATAGAGAGCTTCATGGCTGCATGGGCACTCTAAAAGCTGGTTCCTACAACACTAAAGGGGAAGAGAAAGGAGTTTTGAAGATGATAGCCTGTGTTTATGGAATACTTGCTATGTTCCAGATACTTCCTAACTGCTTCTAAGTGTTATAGTGCTTGACATCTAGAAAGAATTAAATAATATTATGTTTTGCATGTATTAGCTCATTAACTTCTCACAGCAATCCCCAGAGGTCAGTGCTATTATTACCCCATTTTACAGAGAAGCAGACTAATTCCTAGAGTAATTCAGTAACTTGTTCAAGGCCACACAACTGGTAAATGGCAGAACCTGGACTCAGCCCAGATATTTTGCCTCTAATTTTCTCATTTTAGTCAATTGGCAATTCCACCTCTCTCAAGACAATAACCTGAATCTAAAAATTAGTGCCTTGTGGAGAAATCTCATTTTAAATGTCAATAGCAGAATATTAACTCTTTATTTATTTTTGCATTATTCTGTAACAATTTAATCTCTCTCAAGGCAGAGGAATGCTTGGGGCCAATTGAGGGAAAAGTTATATTCTCTGAAAGGCAAAAGAGAAAACACATTAATAATTTTCCAAATAGCACCCTCTTTACAATAATAATAAAAACAATAGTAATGACATAGAAGCAGAAAAATAGGACTGTGACGGGGCAAACATGGAGAGCTCTTGGCCAAGCCAACTCATCGCTCTCTCCTCCACAAGGCTCTTCTGATGCACCAAGAGGGCCTCAGCCGAGAGGTGTCCCAGGATGATGAGAATCCTCTAGAACTCCTAGAGCTTCACTGCTCACCAAGGCACATTCTGCCCGTGTGGCCTGCTTAGTTTCTCAGCTACAGGGAGAAGATGCCCCATTAGGTGCACTCAAGAAGACTCTGTCTTGTTTGACAATTGTTTTCTAGGGTAACTAAATAGACTGGCATCCTGTGGCTTGGGTAATGGGAGCTGCCCCTTTTGGCTCTGAAAAAGTTAAGTTTCTGAACCAACAAGACTGAAGACAAGACGTAGGGGATGGCAAATTAACCAAGACAAACACCCTCTCATGGGACCCAACTTGGCAACCAGGCATTCCTATGGCTCCCCGGCTCTGTCTCTGTGTGCAGCTGGGGTCCCTGGACAGAAAAGCCTAAGACAAAGGCTGAAATGTGAGGATTTCCTGGGAGAGTGGGAACTGGACCGCATGAGTGAGAATCAGAGGGAGTGAAGCAGGATGGAGAGAGAGCTCATTCAAAGACACACTGGCAAGTGGGCTACTTGCTGATTGCCTGGTCGCAGAGGACTGCCTGATAAGCCATTTGACAAACTTTCAGAATTGTCTATCTGGAGGAAAGAAACAGAAGCATTCAGTTAGTTCCCATACCTATTTGGTTAGAGGTTTGTCCCTCCACAAACTGGCCAATGTTAGCTTCCGGGCATTTCCAGGTTCCCCTTGACACAGGTAGGAGCCCTAGATGGGAAGAGAGCAGGGCTGAGGCGATGGGGATCAGGTTTGAGCTGAAGATGGTCTCAACTCACTGAGGACTGATGGCTGCATGAAAAGGGGGACGTAAGGCCAAGAGTGTCCGGGAGATGCAAAAGAGGTGTGTGTTGATGCACCTTCTTCAAACTGCACAACTGGCAGCGTGAGCTCCACAGGTCACCTCAGCCTTCTGGGTGTTAACTTTCCTCACCCATAAAGGTGGGGATGCTCAGCATGGAACAAAACCTCCAGAGGAGACCCCATGAGAAAGGGTGGATTGGGTACCATCCCTGCAGGTAGGAGAAGACTGCCAAGGAAGGTGTGTCTTGGGGTTCAAGTAAAGGAGGTAAGGCTGAGTAGAAGGCCTGGGAAGGCTCTCAGGATATGGGGACAATGGAAGCTCAGTTTGAGTAAAACAGCGAGTGATTGGGGGATTGAGGAGGTGGCAGCCTTCGATGTGTAGTGTGATGTGAAGAGTGGCCAGAAGTGTGAGCTCTGATCCCAGCTCTGCCACAGACAGTGTGACCTTGGACGTCCACCATCCACCAGATCCAGGTGCCAGTTCTCCATCTGTAAAGAGAAGGAGGTATTTAGGGCTCTTAGAGTTTTGGGTGTTTCCTCACAGCAGCATGGGTAAGAGCAGAGGGGCTTCTCTGGATGGAATTGGTGCTTGGTAGCTGACCCAGCTGTGGGGGTGGATGTGGCCTTTTTATGCTCACAGAACTAGGTACGGATGTCTTTACTGATGTGGCAGGCAGCTATTCAGTTCTAAGATCCCTGATGAAATGGCAGGGTTTCAACAGATAGTAGAGCTGAGAGGAAGCTGGACTAAGTAACAGTTGGCACCAGGGAGGTGATTCTGGGGTTAGTCAAGCCCAGATATCTAGCAAGGGTTCATGGTCTGGGCTCCACTATGTGGGAGGAGGGCTCATTTATACATGTAAGGCAGGCCTTTAATCAGTCCTTCTAGGTGGCTACTGAGGCAGCAGTGGTAGCTGACCACCAGAGAGCAAGCTCTCTTTCCACAGTGTAGAGGTATTGTTAGGATGCAGTTGTCTAGTTAGATACCATGCTTCTTAATCCACTGTCTTCAGCTGCACCCATAGGACTAGCACCGGGTAAAAGAATATAAGCAGAAATAATGTGTGCCATTTATAAGCTGAGGAGATGAATTATCAGCTGTGCCTTACTCCACTCTTTTCCCCTTCCAAAACTTACAGACTGCATGCTTAAAATGATAGCATTACAAGATGGAAGGAGCCTGGATCCCTGAGTCACTGGTTGGAGGAAAGTTGCCCAGAAATATTAGACTTTTCATTAGACTTTTCATGAGCAAGAAATAAACTTGTTTTAGTTAACCCAATGATGTTTTGAGTGGTTGTCATGACAGTTAGCTTATCCTATCTAATACAGCTATCTTAGACACTTTAAATGAACCCGAGAGCAGAAGGTCAGTTATTTGGAGACATGAAACTTGGGGAACCTGAAGATGAGCTCATTGATCAATCTTAGATAATATTTATTACTAAGACATGCCAGACTTTCTTCTTGGTTCTAAGGATACAATGTTAGGATGACAAAGACCACACTCTTGTGAGGTTTGCCTACCAGGGAAGGGAGCCAGATAACAAGCTGACACGCTAAATGCATGATTTGTAGGCTCAAAGTACAACTTATTTTGTCATCCACTGTCTATTTGAAGTATATTCAGTGGTCGTGATCTGTTCCTATAATGGAAATGTGGGTATATTGCATGATTGTTCTGCCCACTCCTAGGTGATAGACAATCCCTTGGTCACTTTAAGTTGTAAAAACTGGAATGTCTGATAGAAAACAATGATTAAGTGCTTCTATTTCATCCAAAAGTTGAGTTAGCACCTTTGAATTATGGCCTATAGTTGATGGCATTCTATGTCTAGGAAGGGGACATAGTTTTTTTTCTCTCTTATTTTACCTTCTCTTCTATCTTACTTATTCCTGCCTGATATATTGCTTCTTGCAAAGGGGATAGTGTGTGTGAGGGGGTGCTGGTGGTGGTAAGGGGATGGGGCAGTCCTTGCTAGACTGGTCTGGGAGATTTTGTGTTCTTTGGGCCTGGCAGATGGTTAAAGTCAGGTGGATGCATCTAATTGTGAGAGCTTTTTGCTATTCTTTGTTAGTCCCTAGGAAGAATAGGCCTCTACTTTTAGCTTCTTCTACCTTCTTCTTGCAGGAATTACTGCATCTTCTAGGTATCCACATTGAGCAGAACCCAAGACAATGGCTCTCTGATTTTTCTTGCATTGTCCTTGTTAGTCCATAGAATATATTCAAGCATCTCTCTTCATAACAGACTCTGAAAATGCAGACTGGAACCAATATAACACCCTCTTTCCTGTTTTCCAAGACTAACCACTTAAGTTTTTTCAGTGAGTCAAGCACAAGTTCAATATCTAACACTCCTCCCATCTCACCAACTTGAGAGAACACACAGGGTGCTCTCTAAATGGTCCTCTAAAGCCCTCTCACTCCAGGACTGAAGGAGGTTACACTCCCCATTTTTAACCCTTCCCCTTGGGTAGAAGAAGTTAACTCTCATAAGATAGCAATAACTCCTTCCAAAGAAATCCTCCATTCTGAAGGCTCCCATGTATGCACATTGATATGATTTGGCTCTGTGTCCCCACCCAAATCTCACATTAAATTTTAATCCCCAGTGCTAGAGGAGGGGCCTGGTGAGATCTGATTTGATCATGGGTACAGATTTCCCCCTTGCTCTTCTTTGATACTGAGTAAGTTCTCATGAGATCTGGTTTCTTAAAAGTGTGTAGCACTTCTCTCTTTGCTCTCTCTTTCTCCTGGTGGCCATGTGAGATTTGCTTGCTTCCTCTTGGCCTTCTGCCATGATTGTAAGTTTCCTGAGGTCTCCCCAGCCATGCTACCTGTATAGCCTGTGAAACTGTTAGTCAATTAAACTTCTTTTCTTCATAAATTTCTTCACGGTGGAAGGGACCTCTTCACAGGGCAGCAGGAGAGAGAAGAAGCGCAAAGAGAGGAAGTACCAAACACTTATAAAACCATCAGATGGTGTAAGAACTCACTCACTATCCCAAGAACAGCACAGGGGAACTGACCCCATGACCCAACATCTCCCATCAGGTCTCCCCTCAACACCTAGGGATTACAATTCAAGATAAGATTTGGGTGGGACACAGATCCAAATCATATCAGCATGGTAAGGGTTTTGGGTTTTATTCTAACTGCAAAGGCAAGCTGTTGGGGGGCAGGAGGGTTGAAGCAAGGAATGACCTGATCGATTTATATTTTAAAGTGGATAATTGACGACATGAAAAGAAAGAAAGGAGGACTACCGTGGAATGAAAGAGACTTAATGGACATAAGGGAACACTATGTTTAGATCTAGTTTGGATCCTTATTCAAACAAACTAATTGTAAAAAGAGATCTTTGAGACAACCTTGGAAATTTGAATATAGGCTTGGTATTAGATAGATTATATTATATAATTCTTATTTATTTTGTTAAGTGTGATAATAGCATGCTTTGGGGCTAAAAGAAAGTCTGCTAAGCATATCCTGAGAGTGACAAAAAGACAAATAAGAAATAAGAAAGCGTGTATTAGTTTGGGATGGATAATGTGGAAGTGGCAACGGGTAATGTGTTATGATGCCTAGGATTTGCTTTATTTCAGAAAATAAATAATTGGGGCTTTATTATACTATACTTTTATGTATATTTTTAAAATGCATATTAAAAATTACAAAGGAGAGGATCTGTCTGTTGTACGGAGAATGCACTGCAGGGGGAAAGAGTGGAAGCAGAGACCAGTTAGGAGCCCTTACAGTAAGCCAAAGAGAGGGAAGAGATGATGGTGACTTACAGTGGTAGTCATGGCAGTGGCAGCCTGTCTGGAGTTGCCACTGCCATCATGCCGGCTGCAGCAGGGAGGTATGGCTTGGGTTGCCCCCTCCATGGAGCCAGCAGGAGCTGGGGACAAGTTGGAGCCCTGCCCCTTCAGGCCAGAGAGGGCCTGAAGGCCAGGGGACCAGGCTGCCAGTCCCACAGACCAAAGTGGGAGCTTGTGGTGCCTCTTCTGGGCCTGCCCATGGCTGCCCAGGAACCAATCAGCATGTACTTCCTCCCCACTGAGGCCCATAAAAGCCCTGGGCTCAGCCAAAGCTGAGCAGATGTCAGGATGACCAGCTGCAGAGAGGAGCTACCAGTCCAGGGCCTCCTCTGAACTATTCTGTCACTCAACAAAACTTCTCTTTGCCTTGCTCACCCTCCACTTGTCCATGTACCTTATTACCTTATTCTTCCTGGACTCAAGACAAGAACTCGGGACCTGCTGCATGGCAAGACTGAAAGGGCTGAAACATGCCCCTTGCTCACCACATTGCAGGTAAAGAGAAGGAGAGAAGAGCTGCAGCCCTTTGGGGAGCCCAGACATGGGAGCCTCCAAACCAGGGCTGTGACTCACTCTTTGAGGCCCTGTGGTTCCTGGAATCTCCAAGCTCCTGGGTGCCACTGTGGTCCCCGGTGGCAGTTGTGGAAGCTGCTTGCTGTGTACCTGATCCAGCTGCAGCCCTGCAGAGAGTCTGCACCCATACTAGCACCTGGAGCTGCCTGTCCCCCTGTAGCAGCTGGCATGCCTGATTGTGTGCAGTGCCAGACCCCATGCTTGCTTGCTTACATACTCCTCCCCACTCCATGCCTGGTTCACCCTTGGCAGGTGTGGGATCCAGGCTGGTAGCATGAGCTGAGTACAGTGTGCCCTACTGAGTGGGTGGAATGAGTCCAGTGGGCCTGAGCAAAACCTGGGTAAAGGTAACACTGGCCACAGAGGTTTCCGGCCAGAAGAGTGACACCCCAAGTAACTGCAATGGTAGGAGTTGGGTTGGAGCTGGAAATGGAGAGAGTTTAGAGATAGAGCCAACAGAGCTTGTAGATTGGATGTGAGGGATGTAATAGTGGCCCAGGTAAGACTAAAATGAAAGTGACTTTGAGCACAATGTAAGGCCCATTTTTCCGTACTAGGGCTTGCATTCTCAAATTAATCCCCACCAGATTAAAGGATGATGGGTTACCTTGCTCTGTTGCCCAGGCTGCAGTGCAGTGGTGTGATCTCAGCTCACTGCAACCTCCACTTCCAGGGTTCAAGTTGATCCTCCCACCTTAGATTCCAGAGTAGCTGGGACTACAGGTGCATGCCACCATACCCACCTAATTAACTTTTTGTAGAGCCAGGGTTTCGCCATGTCGTCCAGGTTGGTCTCAAACTTCTGAGCTCAAGCGATCTGTCTGCCTCCGCCTCCCAAACTGCTGGGACTCCAGACATGCACCACTGTACCCAGCTGTCTTCAAATTATGTATGTCTTAAATTAAATTTACATTCTTGGAATTGGGGCTGGGCTGAGCTCAATTTAGCAGGGCAAGGGCTAAGACGTTGAAATAGCTGGAAATTCTGTAACTCTACAAGGCAGACAGCTGGAAGAAATTACTTCCTGTTAAAAATCGTAGTTCTCAGTCATCGGGTAAAACCCTTGCCTTATCAGCTCCTGGGATTAATGATTTTTTTTTTTTTCACACTAGGCCACACCACAGTGCATTTCAACAGTGGATCCCAGAAACACAGATCCTTAATTTACTTTTGGTTAGATCAATTATGCAAACACGTGTTTAGCTACTAGAATGACTTTGTCAGCATTTAGGGAGCTTTAATTCAACTACAAGTACTGGATCCAGCAAAGGAACTCCTGACTGTCTGAGATCTGCCCAGAGGCAAAGCTGTTTGTTGTAGCTGTTTGTTTTTGGTGTCACTTTTTTCTTTTCCTTTCTGTATGACTGGTAATACAAATGGAGATGTGCATCTGTCACTGTGGATCTGTCAATGGCTTAGGTTTTCTGGACATAATCTTATTTAATGGAGCCAGGTCTTTTTTTCCTAAGTTTTTTCCCTACAGGTGAAGCATTTTGTCGTTGTTGTTAAAGTGCTCTAATGCCCTAGTACTAAAATAATAATAAAAATGACAACAATAACAAATAGTGCTCATATCGATCGTCAGGAGAGTAGGCTCTGAATGGTAATTGGAATACCGCTGGAACAGGGCTGTATGGAGTGGCAGACCTCATCCCTCACAGGCAGCAGCAGCTAAGCCCATTCTGTATTCCACACCCTCCCTGACCCTTGATTTCTACTTGGCCTACCTCATGATGTTGTTCTATGGAAAATCAGGTCACTCTGAACCTAACTTTTCCCTGGCCAGTATTTAGCAGCTTACTGAGCCTGTTGTGTTGTATCTAAATCCTTGCTTAGCCCAGCCATGTGCACTGCCATTAGGGAACATCATAAATCATTATTTAAGGACCATAATATCCACTCTACTTGCCAGAGCACCAAGTCACCCATTCCCTTGTGTCTAAGTGGCAGTTGCAAACTTCTGGAATAGATTCCTCATTGTCTTCCTATCAGTTTCAGCATCTCCTGCCTCAAATGTCACTACCCATAGCACCTTTTTCTTTAGAACATGCTCATTCTTGTGATTTCTCTTCTGACAGAGATAGATACCTGCTCCCCAGCTGTGTTGCTTATGGATTTCCCCAATAGGAGTCAGTACTAGACACTTGCCAACAGGCAAGTTACTTAATATATTTGAATTACGTTTCCTTCTTAGGTAAATAAGAGTGACATTCCTCCTTTCTTTCTTTCTTGGCATTGTGCCTGGGCTGGGAAGACTTTATGTCAGGTTTGCTGGGATGATCCAATGAAACACGACTTGTGAATATCCTTTACAAAATAGAAGACCCTGCACAAAAGCTAGCAATTATTGTAATAACAAAGAAGTGCCTACAGATAAATGTGTCTCTTTTATTCAACAAACCTGTATTGAATATGTGTCAAGTACAATGATCAAAAAGATTCAGTCCTTGCCTTTAATAAATTTAATGTCTTGGGTTATATACAGATGAAGAAATAGGCACTTACAATACAGATGATAAGAATGATGATAATGCTAAATCCCTTATGAGAGTGCACAGAAAACACATATAATGTAGACTAAGAGAGGTCAGGGAAGGCTTCCTGAGAGGTGCAGAGCATGAACAAAGTGAGCTGAAAGAAAAACTGGAAAATGTGGGTTCTGGGAACTGTACATTACTCAGCCTAGCTCTATCTCAGAGTGAAGTCAAGTGGAAAGACTGGAGAGATAAGTGAAGGCTAAATTATGGAGGGTTTTGAACATTGGAACACTATTGAAAGGTTTTAAGCAGAGAGAGACATGATCAGATGTGTCTTAATACCATATGGGGAATGCTTTGGGAGGAGGAAAGACGGAATGAGGGAGATCAGTTAGAAGGCTACTGGGATTAACTAGCGATGAGATAATAATAGCATAATCTAAGATAACTCTGGTGGTTTCAAGAGAGGTGGATGAATTCAAGAGATATTTGGTGGTAAAATCAATAAGCTTGGATGTTTATATGTGGAGAACTGAGTAGAAAAGATAGTGGAGGGTAGCACCCTCATTTCTAGTTTGGAGAACCATATGGATGGTGATGGCATTCACTGAGATTGGAATCATGGAAGGAGAAGAGTTGGGGTATGGAAAGATTACAATCTCAGTTTGGGTTGTGACTCTTTTTCAGGGACTACGGATTCCAACTAGAGATATGTATAATATATGGATATTCTGCTATGTATGTTTCAGGATGCTTGGCTGCTCATAACTCTAGGAAGGGACTGAATTACAGACTGTATGGTTCTTACATGTCCGCGGATGCTGACTGGACATGGAATCAATGTCAGACACAATGGCAGTGAACACACTGGCTAGCCAGTAATTTTTCACATATGGTATGGTGTATTAGTCAGGGTTCTCTAGAGAGACAGAATTAGTAGGATATATATAGGAGTTTATTAAGTATTAACTTACATGATCACAAGGTCCCACAATAGACTGTAAGCTGAGGAGCAAGGAGAGCCAGTCCAAGTCCCAAAACCGAAGAACTTGGAGTCCTATGTTTGAGGGCAGGAAACATCCAGCACGGGAGAAAGATGTAGGCTGGGAGGCTAGACCAGTCTCTCCTTTTCATGGTTTTCTGCCTGCTTTATATTTGCTGGCAGCTGATTAGATTGTGTCCACCAGATTGAGGGTGCGTCTGCCTTCCCTAGCCAGGTGACTCAAATGTTAACCTCCTTTGGCAACACCCTCGCAGATACACCCAGGACCAATACTTTGTATCCTTCAATTCAACCAAGTTGACACTCAGTATTAACCATCACAAGTTCACCTCTTGTCAACTTGAACCCATACACATCTCCTGAGATCATTCATAATCTGCAAATAAAGACAATCATGTAATAATTGCATCTAAGTTAATACAACTATCCTTTTTACAACCAGAAATGCACCAATCCCCAACCCAAATACTATTACATAAAGTTAACAATATTTAAATGCTGATATGAAGTCAATAAATCTTATGTCACATGAAAAAGGAAAAGGAAATAAAATAAAGATATTTTCTCAGCACAAGTGTATACATGCACAAACATGTTTTTAGCAAAAGAAGGAGGAAATACTCATGACAATTACAGTCCCTATTTCTGCAGCTGGTCACGTGGTCATAGCTGGTATTACTGACTACTTTCTTCTACTACCCTTTCTGTATTCCCTTTGCCTTCAGCAAGCACCTCGGCAGGTCACGGATTTTTTCCTGGTGGAGTGACCCAAACCTTCATTACTGAGAAGTCTGGGCCATTTGTAGTCCTGCCTGGATTGGGCTGTTTAGTTTCCCACTGACCTTAATCACAGGGCATGGTAATACTAAGAGATGCCCTAATGGATCTGCTATATTCCATTCATACTCTTCCTTACCTCCATTGTGGAGTAGTAGACTGATTTCATCTTGATTGTCTGGGTCAATTACCCCAGCCAACACTGTAACTCCCTTCTCAGCCTGTTGACTTAAAGGTAGGAGGAGCCCAAAGTGTTCAGGTGGTAATCGGTAGCTGGCTGATCACCCCAAGAAATGGTGCCATATTGAGGGCTCAGTGTTGGTCTCTGCTGCTGGCAAATTGGGCACTCAGCAGTGGCTATAGCCAGGTCAGACTTGGTGAGTGGAAGTCCATGCTGCTAAGCCCATGCATAACCTTCATCCCTGCCACCATGGCCACTTTGTTCACGGGCCCATTGGGCAACAACAGGTGTGGCTGGAGAAAGAGTCTGAGTGGTGTCCACAGAATGGGTCATCCTATCTACTTGATTCTTAAAATCCTCCTCTGCTAAGGTCACTCGTTGGTGAGCACTCACATGGGATACAAATATCTTCATGGTTTTTGACCACTCAGAGAGGTCCATCCACATATCTCTTCCCCAAATTTCTTTGTCACCAATTTTCCAATTATGCTTCTTCCAAGTCCCTGACCATCCAGCAAAGCCGTTGGCTACAACCTGTGAATCTGTATATAATCGCACATCTGGCCATTTTGCCTTCCTTGCAATGTGCACAACCAGGTGCACTGATTGAAGTTCTGCCCACTGGGAAGATTTCCCTTCACTGCTGTGCTTCAGGGATGTCCTAGAAAGGGGCCGTAGTGCTGCAGCTGTCCACTTTCAGGTGGTGCCTGCATATCGTGAAGAACCATCTGTGAACCAGGCCCTAATGTTCTCTTCCTCTGTCCACGGATCATAGGGAACTCCCCATGAGGCCATTGGTGCAGGCTTGGGGAGAGAAGGTAGGGTGGCAGGAGTGGAGACCATGGGCATTTGAGCCGCTTCCTCATGTAACCTACTTGTGCCTTCAGGACCTGCTTAAACCTGATCATGTATAAACCACTTCCATTTGATGATGGAATGCTGCTGTGCATGACCCACTTTACGGTTAGATGGGTCAGAAAGCACCCAGTTAATGATAGGAAGTTGAAGTCGCATGGTGACTTGACCCATAGTCAAATGTTCAGTTTCCACCAAAGCCCAGTAACAGGCTAAGAGCTGTCTCTCAAAAGGAGAGTAGTTATCTGCAGAAGATGGTCGGGCCTTGCTCCAAAATCCTAGAGGCCTCTGCTGTGATTCACCTATGGGGGTCTGTCAAAGGCTCCAAACAGCATCCCTATCTGCCACTGACACCTCAAGCACCATTAGATCTGCTGGGTCATATGGCCCAAGTGGCAGAGAAGCTTGGACAGCAGCCTGGACTTATTGCAGAGCCTTCTCCTGTTCTGGACCCCACTCAAAACAGGCAGCCTTTTGGGTCACTTGATAAATGGGTCAGAGTAACACACCCCAATGAGGAATGTGTTGCCTCCAAAATCTAAATAGGCCCGCTAGGCGTTATGCCTCTTTCTTGGTTGTAGGAGGGGCCGAATGCGGCAACTTATCTTTCACCTTAGAAGGAATATCTCTACAGGCCCCACCCCACTGGACCCCTGGAAATTTTACTGAGGTAGAAAGTCCCTGAATTTTAGGACTTTCTACCTCATATTTATCCCATCCTCTGGCATCCAAATGTCTCACAAATAAGTCCAGTGTGTTTGCTACTTCTTGCTCACTGGATCCAATCAGCATAATGCCATCAATGTAATGGACCAGTGTGATATCTTGTGGAAGTAAAAAGCAATCAAGATCTCTCTGAATAAGATTATGACACAAAGCTGGAGAGTTGACATATTCCTGAGGTAGGTCAGTGTAGGTTTATTGCTGACCTTGCCAGTTGAAGGCAAATTGCTTCTGGTGGGCCTTATGGGCAGGAATGGAGAAAAAGGCATTTGCCAAGTCAATGGCTGTATACCAGGTACCAAGAGATGTGTACATCTGGTACAGCAGCTGCAGTTGGAGTCACCACTTGGCTAAGCTTATAATAATCTACCATCATTCTCCAAGATGCATCTTTCTTCTGCACAGGCCAAATGGGAGAGATGCACAGGCATGTAATGGGAATCACTACCTGTGTGTCTTTCAAGTCCTTGATGGTGGCACTGATCTCTGCAATCCCTCCAGGGATGTGATATTGTTTTTGATTTACTATTTTTCTAGATAGAGGCAGTTTTAATGGCTTCCATTTGATCTTTCTCACCATAATAGCCCTTACCCTACCAGTCAGGGAGCCAATGTGGGGATTCTGCCAGCTGCTAAGTATGTCTATGCCAATTATGCATTCTGGCACTGGGGAAATGACCACAGGATGAATCCGGGGACCCACTGGACCCACTGTAAGTTGGACATGAGCTAAAACTTCATTAATTACCTCACCCTCATAAGCCCCTACTTTAACGGGAGGACCACAATGACATTTTTGGTCCCCTGGAATCAACACCAACTCAGAGCCAGTGTCCAGTAGTCCCCAAAATGTCTAATAATTTATCTTTCCCCATTGCACAGTTATCCTGGTAAAAGGCTGGAGGTCTCCCTGGGGAAGGATGGGAGAGAGATTCATTGTATAAATTGTCGGTCGTGGGGCCTTTCCTCAAGGGGACCTGGCCTCCCTTTCATTCAAGGGGTTCTGGGTCTATAAACTGGCTGGAAAGTCTGGAAATTGATTGAGGGACTGTGATTCTGTTTTTATAATTCATGTTAGGCTTTTATCTATTTGACCTAGAAGTTTCCTGCTTGTATAAATTAAGTAGGAATGCAATAGGCTTCCTATCAATTTCAGATCTAGGAACACAGTTGTCAATTAGCCAATGCCAGAGCTCTACATGAGTCAGACTATTCTGTCTGTCACTTTGCCTCTGCTGTCCATTACGGTAGCTATGCCCACCTTGCCTTTTATGACCGAGTGCTGCCACTTGGCCCCTGCCACCTCAGGATCCAATTATTCCCATTGTATTTACATTTTGTAGTTGGGTAACTGCAGTTCCCACCATTCAATCTGACATACAGAGAACAGCAATTACAGGGCTCTTCAAAGATCCAGGTGCTGCCCTCACAAATCTATTTCACAAGGCATTGGCCAAGGATATATCTTGTGGACCCTCCCAGCTGGGATGAGTAGGTCTAAAGTGGCTAATCCACTCCACCATCCCAATGTCACTAAGCCTTGGGATCCCTCCCTGTACATTAAACCAAGAAAGATCAGGCATTTCCAGCTCACACACAGTGGGCCATCATTTAATCCTTATTTCAGCTAACCAAGCAAATAAACTATTAGAACCTTTTTTAACTCCCCAAGCTGCAACATTAAAAGCTGAGTCCCTACTTAGTGGGCCCAAATCAATAAATGCAGCCTGATCCAACTCTATGTTCCTTCCACCATTGTCCCACACCTTTAATATCCATTCTCATGCCTGTTCTCCAGATTTCTGTTTATAGAGATTAGAGAACTTAAGTGCACTACACCTCCTCATGGGTCACACTATCAACTTCACCTCTAGCAGCCCACTGAGACTTTAGTTATAGGTCTAGAAGGAAACAGGGGTGTTGGGGGTGGCTCCTGAGGAGGATCAACATTATCTTGCCTGGCAACTGCCTCAGGGGAGGCCATCACTGTTGCTTCAGGCAGCACAGGGTTTATCTCCTCAGACAGAGGTGGAAAGGCTGATGGTAGCATGGGTCAGGGAGGGTATGTTGCCACTACTGGGGATGGGGAAGCTGTTCCTTCTGGCAAAAAAGTTTCATCAGAGTTTACAAACTCAGTGTCCCCAGTTTCATCAGGGTCCTCCCGCACGTCCCCATTCCAAGTTGCAGGGTCCCATTCTTTTCCAATCAACACCCTCACTTTAACAGTAGACACCTGGTGAGGCTGTGCAAGCACCTTTCGTTGCAGGTCAGCCACTCGCATGATAAGAATTTGTGTCTGTTTTTCCAAAATTTCAGCTCTTTCTCTATAGGATATAAGACTCTCGCTAAGGGCAATCTTAGCAGATTTGAGGCTCAGTATCTGCTTCTGAATCCAGGAGACAGAATCCCTGAGTTCATCATTTTCTTTCATCACTGTGCCCGCTGAACTTAGAAGCAACCAACCAGCTTCATTGTGTCCCTTGGTTCTCCACATATGGTCAAAGGGATTATGTATAGAGTTACTAAACTTGCCTCTCATGAGCAGTGAATCAGGAGTGTCAAATGCATTTATTTTGCATAACTCTCTAAATAGCTCACACCAAGGACTATCAGTGTTTTCCATACTATTAGAAGTAGAGTCCTTAGCATTTTTGGGTCTAATCATATTAAGCAGCTCACTCCAGAAACCCCAAAATCAATGAAAGAACACCATCCTTAATATTCTTTTCCTCTAGAACCATTCCCAGTACCAAAATCTGTATTAGTCATGGTTCTCTTAGAGGAACAGAACTAATAGGATATATATAAAATCAGTTTATATATATAAATATAAACTAATAGGATAGATATGATACATATGACATATATATGTGGGAGTTTATTAAGTATTAACTTACATGATCACAAGGTCCCACAATAGGCTGTCTGTAAGCTGAGGAGCAAGGAAAGCAAGTCTGAGTCCCAAAACCAAAGAACTTGGAGTCTGATGTTTGAGGGCAGGAGGCATCCAGCATGGGAGAAAGATGTAGGCTGGGAAGCTAGGCCAGTCTCTCCTTTTCGTGGTTTTCTGCCTGCTTTATATTCGCTGGCAGCTGATTAGATTGTGCTCACCAGATCAAAGGTGGATCTGCCTTCCCTAGCCCAGTGACTCAAATGTTAATCTCTTCTGGCAACACCCTCACAGATACACCCAAGACCAATACTTTGTATTCTTCAATCCAATCAAGTTGACACTCATTATTAACCATCACATGTGGCTCAAACAAATCAGTTATGTCAATCAGATTTTGTCTTTGGAGAGTTTCAACCAACCAAGCCACTGACTACTGCCAGTAACTGATGGACATTGGTATTGGAAAGTCTTACAAACTCAGGGGCTGTGATAGCCATTGGGCCCATATGTAAGTTGCTGAAAGGGCCGTTGTCTTCCTGAAAGACCTGAAAAGAGAAAATAATGGAACAGACACAAATTGGTGAAGAACTGAGAGAATATGGCACTGCCCCTGAGAGAGAAAGAGACAGAGAAAGAGAATATGTCTGGTATATATTCTAACTTTCAGTTCTAATTTTCTTGAGCCTGGCTGTTCTTGTTTCTTGTGCATTCTCTCTCTTTCTGTGTGTGTGTGTGTGTTTAAATATTAAATATTTAAATTTTAAACTTTAATCTTCTTTAGTATATGACCAGAAAGCCTGTAATTAGAATACAAATTGGTACCAGGAGTGGGGTTTCAAGTGACAGAGCCTTAACATGTGGGACAGTTATGGTATCATTGGGAGGAGACATAATCTAAAAATAAATTACAAGATGAGAATTTTGCAGCCTGTGATTTTTGGTGAAAACTAGTTAAGTGTCACCTGCAATCCCTTGAGACCCAGGACATAACCATACAAAAGGTGGAGCTCTGGGAGGCTTGATGACTGATTGTAAGAATAATGAAGCAGATTATTTATTGCTTAGAATCTTAGATTAAAGCCATCAGCAAAGAGACATGTTTCTATCTAAAATGCCCGTCTATCAGCAAATAAGAAAAGCAAGGTGATTATGTAATCCTGGGGCAGGAAGCCCATTTTGTCTGTAGCTGGAGCTCTCTGATTACTTAGATTCAAATCCAGAAACTAATGGGCCTTGCCAAACCGTGGTCTAGTCCTAATTTTCTGTCTCATTGAGTTTCTAGTGCCAAAGCTAAAGGTGTGATTGACAAAGATGGATATTTAGGCCATTGGAAAAAGATTATCTAGAAGGAGTTGCTGGGGAACATGACACTCCCACAAGCTCCTCCAAGGCATTTTTTACTCTGCCTTCCCTACAAAACAAGAAGATCTCTTCCCACTGGGAGGCAAGTCTAACAGCTAGGATTGAAGTATGGATAAGGAAAGACAAATTAGGAGAGAAATAGCTAGCACTTTTTGCCTACATCCCTTTTGTACTAAGTGGCATCAGCCATTAAGAGAAGGACAGTCAGATTGAAGAACCTAATCCTGGGTTCTGAGCAACAGAAAATTGATGGGCCTGGTCCTCAGGACTTATTTCAACAATTAAGAATATGCAGGCTTCCAAGGACATTGGCCTTACAGTGTCAGTCAGGGTTCCCTGTAGCTTCAGGACTAAATATTTGCTTAGACAAGTAGCCACTGTATGGTTCTTGCCTAGAGATCTCTTTCTTTCCTCTATTTTTCTAAGTAAATGATTGTTTTCTGCTATCTTCCCATTTTTGTTCCATTGTTAAATATTGGGGTGTGGCAGAGGTTAAGTTTACCATTTAGTTCATAGATTGTAGGAAGATGAGACGTCACCTTTGGACAGGGTCTCACAGAACTAGAAGAGCAATGGATATAAACTGAATATTGTAGATTCTGAGGCAGGCAGGCAACCTTTGAGATGGCCTTGAGACACTGACTGCCTCTGAATGAGGAGCAGAATATGACTTCAAGTTATTTCCTATGGGGAGAGGATATATGATTTATAGTTGTAAATGTGATCAATTAGACGAAAGCACCTTTGAAAATGTCCGAATAAGTACAAGCAATAGAATGAAACTGACAGACTTTCATTATTTGTCTTGTTCAGTGATGCTGGAAGGGACAGCGTTATACGGGATGGACACCTTACCCAGGGCAGCAAATCCTATGACTTACATTGTCAGGGTTGAATGGATAGGCTCATCAAAGCAGACTCTTTCTCCTGAATTTTGAACAAGGAGACATTGTGTCTATTGTCACTTGGAGTGAGCTCTTCAGTTGGGTCCTATACAGTAGGGGCATGATGAGTAGACAAGAATGAGGTGGGGTGCCAGGGGACAATGGAGCAGACACCTGGAGACTGGTGACTCCTGAGAGGGAGAGAGAGAGTTGCTGCTTCTGTTCTTAATGGGTTTCTCCTAATTTTAGAACATCTCATATCTGGCAACATTTTACTTTTCTGTTCTTGGATTTCATTGGATTTATGCCTTCTTACAATAAATCCCAATCTGTGGCAGAAATCTAGCATTCAGGGGACAGATCTAGACAGAAATATGTTTTTCAGATCCATCTGCATTTCCGTGGAATCACGACCTGGGAGTGGAGGAAATCACCCAAGGAGGGTGTACAGGGAAAGAGAAAATAATGTATTCTGATCATTACAGTGTACCACAAGATATTAAATGTTTGTATATATTATTTACCCTTCTAAATAACTTTGTAAAGTAGCTGTAATTATTGTCCTAATTTTACAAATGAACAAAGATGATAAAAATGGGTTCAGTTATTAATACTTTGCCTAGATTGCACAGGTCTTCTGACTGAGTTCACTTTTCAGCTCCCATTAGGAGCAGAAAGGACTCAGAATTCGCAGGGCAGAGCTATATGCACTGGACCAGAATCTGGACCGGAATTCTCTCCAGGGGTGGGCACCACTTTGTAATCATAAAGACCAGTATTACCTGATATTTGCAGATAAGTTGGCAGGAGTAAATGAATTAAAGGAAGGATGCTTATCCCAGAGCTCCTTATTTCTCTTTGTGTGTCTCCTCTTCCCCCACTCCATGACTAGCCCTGCTGCTGTCTAGCCCCTTTGAGGGAGAACACTGACCTGCCACATCCATGGAGAAGCAAGAGGCCTGTGCTGCAGTTATCCCTCCCTATAGCCAATTCCTAGTCCTTTGGGGGAGTGTTTAATGCCCCCGAATTTTGCCACTTGGGGGTAGGTAGTGGGGAGGGATGGTAATGGTTCCCTGTATCTTCAGGATTAAATATTTGCTTAGACAAGTAGCCACTGTATGGTTCTCGCCTAGAGATCTCTTTCTTTCCTCTATTTTTCTAAGTAAATGATTGTTTTCTGCTATCTTCCCATTTTTGTTCCGTTGTTGAATATTGGGGTGTGGCAGAGGTTAAGTTTACCATTTAGTTCATAGATTGTAGGAAGATGAGATGTCACCTTTGGACAGGGTCTCACAGAACTAGAAGAGGAATGGATATAACCTGAATATATCCAGAACCTTTTTGTGGGAAAAGGGTTACGTGGGCAAAGGATTTGGGAAACGCTGAGTTAAACAAACAAAAAGAGATTTCCTGATCACAGTTCTTAGAGCGTTAAATGTGTGAACATGCATCTCCTAGAAGGGAGAACTTCTAGGAGAACTTCTATGGGAAGAACTTCCCCAACTTACCCGACCACAGAACAGCTTCCTAATGTGCTAGCATTTTAAGCAGTAATGGGGAAGGGGAAAAAGATTGTGGAGGTGGGAGGCAGGAGGTGGGAGGCATACAAGAACTTCACCTCAAGGGTTAGCAAACACCTATTCCCTATTCATGAGCAACGGCCTTGAGTGGAGCTCTCAATTGATAAGTGGGGGGTTTATTTGTGTGTGCAGGTGTGTGGTTTGTGTGTCCATGCACCCACACACGTAGACACAAATCTTGGCTATCAACTCAAATGCAGGAACTGGATTGATTTTTATAACTTTGCTCTTAAGGTTTCTCATCCCCTAATATTTGCTCAGGCCTCTTTGGGGACTAAGTGTTAAATAAGGCATAGCCTGCCTCACAGTGGCTTTATTTGCTTGTTGTGGGTGGTGGTGGGGCCGGGGAGCTCATTAGGATTCTTAAAAGTTTAGGAAGGAGCAAAGGCCAAGTTAGAAGAGGATACCTGCCTCCTGACTCCTTGGGGGGCTCTCTTTTTGGCCTGCCCTACCTACTGAGGACTGGTTGGAGGAGCCCTCGCAGGGAACTTCTCTTAAATTGACACCCTCTGTTTATTTTTGATTCCCTAATTACCCTTTAAACTTGCTGTGGTTTATTTTTAGAGGTTTCCCATCCACCTCATTAACAGCTTGTAAAAGCTCCTGTCTCATATTTCTACCATTTATGCCCTTAATTAAACACAGTGGCTTTTGTTATCTCAGAATACTGGTCTTGTTTAGAATTTAAATAAGATGACTCCAAGCTACTGCCTAACTGCTTTTTAAGCATTCCTTCCCTTTCCTCCAATCCTTTTGTCTGCCATGGGTCTGTCTAGAGCCTTGTCCCCAGGGTTCTCTCTGTTCTTTTTTGGTTATGTTTTTCATAATCAAGGGCTGAGAATGCAGAAGAAGGAGGCGTGGGATGCTGACGGCTCTGTTTTGTGTTTCAGTTTTGTTTTGTTTTGCTGATTTTGTGGGGAGGGCACCGTTGGGATCCTTCCTCCACTTTGCCATCCAACGTGTGAACAGAACAGTGATACTTGATTAAATGCACACCAGGACTCTGATCTATTATCTGACACCTGCTGATCCTCTTCCCTCATCAGGAAAGCGCTGCCTAATTACCTTTTCCTGCTGGCCCAGTTTATATTCAAACCTTCTTAGTAGGACTGATCAAAATATTGAAAGCATCCATCATCAGAGGTGCTCAACACCAGGCACTGCCTCGCAGAGGGAGGAAGGCTGGTGTAGGGCAGAGGAAGCACTTGTGGTCTGGGGACAGTCAGTGGCACAGGCCCGGGTAGCACCTGCACTTTGGCCAGGGCAGGGCAAGCCCAGTCAGTGGTCTGTCCTTTGTGGTCTGGGCCCAATCTGCCCTGTGGAACACACAGTCTCCCTGGCAAGAGAGAAACCCGTCATCTGTGCTGTTGGCTTAGTCAGTGGGCACAGGCTGAGCTGGCACCCATGCCCTTCACAGGCAAAATAAAGCAAGTATCACCAGGTTCATCTAGGCTTGACTCTCAGTTCCTCCCCTTGGCCTTGGGCAAGTTACTTTACTTCTCTTCCTTGTGTCCTATTCCATATGATGAGGTCATACCAATATTACCTACCTCAAAAGGTTGATGACAGAATTAAATCAGATAATGTATGTAAAGAACTTAGCATGGTGACTGGCACATCATAATCGTGTAACAGATGACAGCTGCTGTGATTAGTATTAGTATTATTGGAAGATAGTGACCATTCTGGTCCTACGTGGCCACTTGAGACCATAGGGGCAGTGGGAGCATTGTGGGTCATTGTGATGATATGGATTTTATCCTGTAAAAGAACTTGTCTACTCATTCACTCACATGTCTGTTTATCCAACGAACACTTATCAAGCACTTACTATGTGTCAGGGACTATGCAAAGTGTGGACTAAGTGAGGCCGCCCATGGGGCGTCAGCTCTCAGGCAGCCTCTACTCTGATGAGGGAGATCCTACTATAACATAATCGGAATACAATATATACTAGAAAGAAGATACAAACACTGGACTTACAAGGACAAACAAGAAGGAGCTCATAGTTATGACCCAAGAGATGCAGAACTCAGGAAAGATAGAGGAGGGATGTTTGAGCAAGAACGTGAAGGATAAGAAGCAAGGAGCAAAGCAGGGAGGGAAGAACATTCTAGGATGAAGGAGAGGCATTAGCAAGGTCATGGAGAAGTGAAAGTGCATGGGTATTTGGAAAATGTAGCCTGGGTAGAGACAGAAAGTGACCATGTAGGACCCAGTGATGTCTGGACTCAAATGCCACAGTAGGGAATTTGAAGGAACTGAGGTCTTAAGAGAAGTGACATTAGACCTTTGTTTCAGAGAGACAGCTAACTGGGGCTGTGTGAAGTAGATTGGCAGTGGGTCCCAACCTTTCATTACCAGGAAACCCCTTTTGTTAATTTACCCCCAAAGATCTGGCAGTTTGATTTTGGACATTTAACACATTACATGCATCAATAGTCTGTGATGCTTTATTGGGGTAAATGTATAGTTTCCAGTAGTTCTTTTAAATACTGAAGACCCCTAGATATTTAAGAGTGCCAGGCTGGGAACCAAAGGGCTCGGGAGGTAGAAGAGCAGATGTCTGAAGGCCCCTTAGTAAACTCCTGGATGCGCGGGACAGAAGTTAAGAAGGCCTGAACTAAGGCAGGTGTGGTTTCTGAAAGGTGGGGACAGGTCTGAGATGCTCTGTGGGAGAAATGGACAGAATTCAGAGAGTGATTGGGGCTGAAGTGAGGGAGGAACAGAAAAATGAGTCAAGGTTGGACATGGTGGGTCATGCCTGTAATCCCAGCACTTTGGGAGGCCAAGGTGGGAGGATCGCTTGAGCAGGGGAGTTCAAGACCAGCTTGGGTAACAAAGTGAGACCCCCATCTCAACAAAATTGTTTTAAAAAATTAACTGGGCACAGTGGTGTGCATCTGTGATCCCAGCTACTCAGGAGGCTGAGGTGGCAGGATAACTTGAGCCCAGGAGGTAGAGGCAGCAGTGGGCCATGTCCTTGCCACTGCACTCCAGACTGGGCAACAGAGCCAGATCCTGTCTCAAAAAAATAAAAAAAGAAAAGAAAAGAAAAGAGAAGGGAAGGGAAGGAAAGGAAAGGAAGAAAGATGGAAGGAAGGAAGAAAAGATGAGTCAGAGCCTCTGGGCCTGGGGATAAGAATATTAACGAGAGGGGACCCGGAGGGGACTGGTGGCTGGGAAGAAGGAGTGTCAGTTGATAGCAGATGCACTGAGTGTGAGCTCGCTGCAGTCTTCTGCATGGAGTTCTTTAGCAGGAAGTTGGGAGCTTGGGAGAAAGGTCACTGCTTTGGGGCAACTCAAGACATTTTCTCGTGGGCAGAGAAACTAAGGCTCCCTTAATCTTCCATCCTCAGACCCAATGGCTAGGACTAGTGCCCCCTGAGACACCCACCTTTACTCTTACCTTGATCAGACCCCAATAATCTAGAGTCTACTTCCTAACATTCTTCTGTATCTGTCCTTCAGTGCTCTGGAAAGCATTGCTGACTATAGGAAAGAAAAGATTGGGTTAGGGAGAGGGGTGTGAAGAGGTGCCCAGGCTAGGGCAGTGCTCCACCACTGTCTCCTGCCCTGCTTGTGCCCAACCTGCAGTTAGCCTGATTTAAAACAGATGCTCTCAGTCATGATCAACCTGTCTGCTTCTGCTTTTGCTCTGTGGTCATGGGAAGCAGATGGTTCACCCTGCTGTAGTGGGGACTGAATTGCAGTAGCATTGTGTGGGGTGACCTTCAGGGCACTGGGCAAGGCTTGCAGAGTGGGTGCCTTTGCTAACACCCCCTCCTGTGCAAGTCGGGCAGTGTGTTGCCCACGGGGCTGCCAGCCAAATGCCTGAGGGGGAACCAGTCACGCCCCCAAACTGTTAATGAACACACCTAAGTAAACACACAAGTCCCATCAGGTGGAATTCAGAACACAATCCCCTGTGAGCTGTGTCTGGATCAGGGTCTTCTTGACTTAGGAACAACCATCCCATGCCAGGTAAAGCCAAATCTCTAATTCTGGGCTTAATGTTCCTTGACGCACGTGCCTGGACTTTGTTATGCATCAGAATCACCAGCCAGCTTGTCGAAGTGCAGATTCCTAGGCTCCAATCTAGCGCATCAGAACGTCTGTGGGTAGCAATTTACATTTTTAACAAGCTTTCCAGGTGGCTCAGATGCACAGTAAAGTTTGAGTCGCTGATGGAGAGCATCCTCTGTTAAATCACATCAAGACTTCTTCCGTGCATCGTCCATCATAGACCACGTTTGTGGGGTTACTGTGTTAACTGTTTCCTGAATCCCATGCTGGGTATTTTGAATCTGGGTACTTGACTCTGGTTTTGGCTCATGTGTCCTCTCCTCTTGGCTGTAGGTGCCTCCTCTCTGACAGGCTCCCCATGATGGGGCACCTGGATGTGCAGGGCAGTGGGAGGGAGCAGGTGAGAAAGGGCATGAAAGAAATAGGACACCAGCTTCTAATAAGGGAGTGTGCCCAGCACCGGCTCAAGGTATGGGAGGGAAATCACAATCCCCAGCGGGACTCTAGGAAGGCTTTTCTGGAGAGGCTGGAGTTAGGCCCCAAGAATAAGTGGGATTAGGTTTCCTGGGGCTAGGGAGGGCATCCTGAGGATACAGAGTATAAACAAAGCATGGTGAGAGGAGGGCATTGCATTTGGCCATAGAAACAGGTGCTGAAGACCTATGAAGTATTTTGAACACCAGATGAATGCATTGTCAGTTTCATGGAAAGCAAAGTGCTCGGTAATTTTAAAAGCTCTATGCAAACATTAATCATTTGTTTCTCCTTCTGTGGGCAAAAAGGGAGTCAGTAAAAAATTATGAATAACGGTGGGATGCTTGGCAAAGGTTTTAGGATGAAAAAACTACTAGGGAAATGGAGAACAACTTTTTAGGGGTTCAGAAGTAGTTGTCCAGGGGCTGAATCTGATTAGTTTGCCCAAGAGTGTTAGCTTCTTAAAAAAAATTTTTTTCAGATGGAGTTTTGCTCTTGTTGCCCAGGCTGGAGTGCAATGGCGTCATCTCGGCTCATTGTAACCTCTGCCTCCCAGGTTCAAGCGATTCTCCTGCCTCAGCCTCCCAAGTAGCTGGGATTACAGGCATGCACCACCACGCCCAGCTAATTTTGTATTTTTAGTAGAGACGGGGTTTCTCCATATTGAGGCTGGTCTCAAACTCCTGACCTCAGGTGATCCCCCCGCCTTGGCCTCCCAAAGTACTGGGATTATAGGGATGAGCCCCCGTGCCCGGCC